>NC_137510.1:1940000-1972500 GCF_041902795.1 Electrophorus electricus | reverse complement strand
CAGCATAAAAATTCAAGGTTTATTTATATTTTCCTACAGACTACATCGCTAAAAGTATGAGTTCGGGTGTTTCAGCCACACCCATTGCTATCAGGTGTAATAAACCAAGCACATAGTCTTGCAAACTCCATAGAAAAACAATGGTTGCAGAATGGGTCACATTGGGAGACCAGTGACTTTATGACTCTTGTCATAAGTCAGTTTGTGTAACTTCTGCTAGATCTGCCTCTGTCGACTGTAAGTGCTATTATTGTGAAATGGAGGCATCTAGAAGAAACAACAGCTCAGGCAGGAAGCAGAACACACACAACCTGACAGAGAGGGGCTGCAGAATGCCAAAGCAGGGAGCGAGCGCGTAAAAATCACCTCTCCTCCATTGCATCACTCAGCTCGCACAATATGAAACGGGTTTCAGTGGTTGAGAAGTTGCACACAAGCCTAAGATCACCACGCACAATGGCAAGTGTAGGCTGGAGTAGCGTAAAGTATGCCAGCAGGAAACTCTGGAGATGTGGGAATGTGTTCTCTGGAGTGATGAATCGTGCTTCATTATCCACAGTCTGATGGGCAATTCAAGGTTTAGGAGACGCCAGGAGAACACTGTATGCACAGTGGCAACCGTAAAGTTTGGTGGAGGAAGGATAATGGTCTGTTGTTTGTCATGGTTTAGGTTGCATTGCTCCAGAGAAGAAGCAGGTTAATGCTACAGCATACAAATTCCTTTCAGACAACTTTGTGGCAAGAGTTTCCTGTTCCAGCATTTGTGCACAAAGTGAAGTCAATAAAGACATAATTTGACAATTTGGTGTGCAGGAACTCTGGTGGCCGGCATAGAGCCCTAATGTCACTGAACACCGATGAATACCCCTGAACACCCCAGAAGAACCCTGAACACTGATGAACACCCCTGAACAGCCCTGAACACCCCAGAACACCCCTTCTCCAACACAAATGCTCCTTTGACTGAAACACAAAATAAATAGTGGAGGGTATATTCAGTGGAAAGGTGAAGCCAACTACATATTAATGACAAAGGGTTAGAATGGGATGTGTGACATGCTCATATAGGTGTGATACATTTATAGTTTTGACCATGTTTTGTTTTTGTTTTTGTTTTTGTTTTGTGTGTGTGTGTGTGTGTGTGTGTGTGTGTGTGTGTGTGCGTTGAAGGAATATGAGATGTTGGAAAAATGCTGGAGACTGAAAGATGGTTTACACCAAGGTTAACGCCCAGGTTGGCTTACACCAAGGTTGGTTAACGCCAAGGTTGTCCCATTGGTGACAGGGGCACTTGGCGCTGTGATTCCTAAGCTGGAGGAGTGGCAGCTAAAAAAGGTCCTGGGAATGACAACAGCAGTCCAGAAGAGCACAATCCCAGGAACAGGAAAAACACTACACTCATCCTCAAACTCCCTGGCCTCTGGAAAAAATGCCTGAATATGAGGAAAAAAAGATACGACCACCCATTAGAATGGTGAAACAGGAATTTTTTTATATGAGTGTGTGTCATACATAAAAAGCAGACATGGGATTGTAAAAGAGTATATTAGGGTAGGTCTTGAATATGTATGAACATAATAGGGTAGGTCTTGAATATGTATGAACATAATAGGAATATATTAAACTAAACAGGTCATTAAAATCATTTCACTCTAAATCAGTAGGTCAGTCTGTCATGACATTTTGGATATTGTATAAATGGATTTAACACAGTTTAATTGGGAATCTGCAAATATTCCAATAGGCTTTCAGATACACTCCCAATCTTTAGCGTCTAAGACACTGAATGAATGGCAGCCAGTAAGGGAGGTACAACCATACAGGAAGTCAATTCTGAGGAAATCAATGCAGGTGTATTGGCAGAAGGCAGGCACAGGTGGCGAGTTATTGTGGTGCAGATACAACAGTGCATGAAACATGAGACATCCTCTCTGAGAGAAATGACCTCCTTACAGTATCTGGCTGTGTGATCCCTGCAACTCGAACCAGGTCCCAAAAATCTGGCCAAAAAAAGAAGAAGAAAATACAGAATACAGAATTTTATCCGGAGGGTGGTTCGGTAGTCTATCCTCAGCATGTCACCTCTTCTGCCAAATAGCCCTTTATCCGTTATCCGTACTAGATGTAAGTCAGAAACAAAAGAACAGGCTTCCTTCCCAGCATGCTGATACCATTGGTGATGTGTTACCAATTCTGCAGGGAGCTGCGGTTTACAGACCAGTTCCGCTACCTTCAGTCAACTCGCATGAGTCACAGAAACCTGCATGTCACACTCTGAGCTGCAGCATTCTGGTACTCTGAGTCTCTCTGCTATAATCGCGTGGGCAGGGGGAAGGCGAGGGGGCATGATGGCGTAAGAACATAGTGCATGGGGGCCTGCTCTTGCAGGGACACAGTCAGTGAAGTAGTTTCTGTAATACCACGCTGTTGGACACAGTTTGTTGTCTACTCCAGCAGTACATTCTGAGCGCTGTCACTCAAGAGGCTGGACTGTCTAGTCATTTATTTTAAGCACTTGTGCGACCGTGCCTTTAGGCTGTTCTTTCTGCACGGCCCATAAAGCAGCATGCTGTAATGTTGTAATGTGGTAAGATCCAGGGTGGTCTTTTGAATATTTTAATCACACGGCCTGCTTCAGCCAGCAGTGAGGGGGTAGGACACTTTTCCTGAGTGTTCCGCCACATGAGACAGTGTGTGTCTGTATGTGTGTGTGTGTGTGTGTGTGTGTGTGTGTGTGTGTGTGTGTGTGTGTGTGGTGGCCAAAACCCTTCTGTCCAGGGTGAGTTAAAGCTACAGCAAAGAGGATTTCAAAGTGGTACTTACACAAGTCAGTCACGCGGTTGGTCGATGACATCACATCCTGTTGGACGGTAAAAGCAGAAGCCTGTCTCTCTACTTAGCGGCATGGATGGCTCTCCGGTTAATGGGCCATAGATATAACCATTAGGATCTTTAGGAGTGCAGAAACTGCACCCTGAGCACTGCCGGCTTTTCCTTCATTTAACATGTTTAATGCCACACTTCGTTTAACGGTTTTATCATCCTTGACCTGAATCAGGAGTCGCAACTTGAAAAATAACCTGAACGAAGGTGAGTTTTTCCAAATGGACAATATACAGATGGTCCATTAATGGTAGACCAAGTGATACTCTGATCGCTTTCAACATTATAAATGACAGTACATTAGAAGTGAAGTTGATAATCTTTTTAAAATTAAGATGAATACTTAACTGACTCTGGCAGAAATACAGTGCTATATTTCTATTAAAGGTTTAAAGTACCATATTGAAAATCAACAGCATTACAGTATCTCACATGTTTTGTATAAAGGAGCATCCACAGGTTAAGGTGTCGATTAGATTTAATTTAAATAAATAAATAAATAAATAGATTTCACTGGGATTGCATCACTCAACCATTTAAAGGCTGCATAAACGATTAGCCCAGACTACACAATGCACTGCCTCTAGCAGAGAGTGCACACATGCCAACAGGAAGCAGAGGAGCTTACAATGTGCCATGTCCACGGGAAAACCCACAGGGATGTGCTCACCCAGATGCAGTGAGAGAGGGATAGGGGGTTCCGATCTGGTGGAGAAACCCTGCAGCATCAGCAACTCAATTAAACCCCGCTCAGAGTCGCGGCGCTCGGGGTCGCAGCCATGCACTTCATCTTTGGTTCGCCTTTTCGTGGCCAATCTGTGAGACTATGGGGATGGTGCTGATTTCACCTTTAACCCCACAGCTCTGAGACAAAAAGAAATCATTTGAAACAGAGTTACAGAGGCCAGAGATGTGCCACAGTTTGTATGTCAGTGTGAGTATATATAATTGTTTTTTTAGTTTGTTTTTTTTCCCCTTGCACAGCTGATGAAGGACCTCAGTCTGAAATGTTATATATATCTAATCTCCACTTGCCCTCCTCCGGGTGGACTTTTTCCTTCAAGCTCGGGTCCTCTACCCCTCTACCAGAGGTCTGGGAGCTCAAGGGTCCTGCATAGTATCTTAGCTGTTCCCAGGACTGCACTCTTCTGGATGGAGATCTCGGATGTTGTTCCTAGGATCTGCTGGACTCTCCAAGTTTGGGGGTCACAGCCCCTAATGCTCTGATCACCACCAGAACCACTGGTGCCTTCACCTTCCACATCATTCCAGCTCTTCTCTCAGCTCTTGGTATTTCTCAAGCTCTTCATGTTCCTTGGTCCTGATTGGCTCCTTGCCATCACTTGGGGTCACCACATCTATCACTATGGCCCTGTTCTGCAGTTTGTCCACCACTACTATATCCGGTTAGTTAGCCATTATCATCTTGTCTGTCTCTATCTGGAAGTTCCATAGGATCTTAGCTTGGTCATTCTCCACCACTTTTGGGGGTGTTTCCCATATTGACCTCGGAACTTCCAGCCTGTACCTGTATACAGATGTTTCTGTATAATATACCTGCCACTTGGTCATGGTGTTCCATGTATGCTCTGCCTGATAGCATCTTGCATCCCGCTGTTATGTGCTGGATTATCTTTTCCTTTCCCATGAGCCTGTGTGATTCCAAGGTTCTTGCAGCTGCCCTCAACATCTGCTATGTTACCTTCTAGTCATGTGATCCCCCTCTGTTCTAGCTACTTTCCCTCTCCTTGTAACCATCCAACCTTCGGAATGTCCGATCTGAATGACATTCCCGTGTAGTTGCTGTATATCCTGGTGTGAGGGATCATTGAGTAGATGTCTTGTTCACTTCTGGCCTACAGCTTGATGTCATCCATGTAGGGGAAGTGGCTGATGGCTGCTCCGTTCCATAGCTGGTGTTATGTCCACCTGTGTGTGTTCCAGGTTTCGCCTCTAAATTGGGGGCTCATCCTTTGTTCTTTTTTTCCTTTCTCCTGTCTGTGAGTTTTTCTGTGTTGGTTGGTGGTTTCCCCTTGTTGGCAGGGCAGTTGTGTACATTTTGTTGGGAATATTTGTATTAGGATGGCATGTTTTTATTTGTTTGGTTTTACATTTATGGCATTTAGCTGACACTTTTATCCAAAGTGACTTACAATTATGACTGAGTACATCTTGAGCAATTGAGGTTTAAGGGTCTTGCTCAGGGGCCCAACAGTGGCAACTTGATGATGGTGGGGTTTGAACTGGCAATCTCCCGATTACAAAGTCGAGCATTTTGCCGGAATGAGGTGGTCCTGTTGGTGTTGTGGTGAACCTGACACAGGACACATCAATGGGGGAAGCCAGAGACGGCTCTGTGGTTGGCTCAAGCAGAAAACCTCAGGTCAACCAACTTCCTGGGGGTGACCTGATGCTGGCTTCGAAACTGAAAGATGGAGAGATGGAAGTTAAGAGGCAGGAGCGTGAAACAGAGCTACCGGGGGTGCAGCTCAAGGTCGAAAAGGCAGATAAGGAAGCAGCAATGCAGATCTGGAGGGGGAGGAGGGTCCTATTCCTCAGCCCTGGAAGTTCTCCTCCACTGTGCCGGACATATCAGCTATCAACAGCACTCTGGTGCCAAAACCAGGCCTGTCCAGATTGTCCACAGCTCCTATATCCGCTATGCCAGCGGCACACAGATTTGATGTCAGCCAGCAGACATGTCTAGTATCCGTATTTTGGGATGAAGAGGTAGATGCTTATTTTGCCGTTTGAACGAACTGTTACAGCATTGAACTGGCCTAAGGACCTTTGGCTACTCAGTGCAAGTTACTGGGGAAAGTGCAAGAGGTTTGCTCATGATTAACTTTAGAACAGAGCTATGACTAAGATGTTGTGAAAACTGCAATACAGCGTGCTTATGAGTTGGTGTCAGAAGCCTATAGACAGATCTTTCGTCATTTGAGAAAATCCCCCAACCAGACACATACGGAATTTGCAAGGGAGTAAACTTGTTTATTTGAGAAGTGCCGTCATGCACGCTGACTGGAAACGTTCGACCGGCCGAAAGAGCTGAATTTGCTCAAAGAGTTTCTCCAGGAAATGGTTGTTGTTTATCTGACTGTGCAGAACGCGAGCGCTATGGCTTTTGCTGCGACTTTATTCATCTGGCAGATGAATTTGTCATAACTCACTAAACAGTGTGCTCCGCATAACTATGTGAGTCCTAGTCCCTGTAATACCCCGAAACCATCACGACCACCTGCTGCCTCTCCTACAGTAGAAACAAGGTAGTGTTTTTATTGTGGCGAGAGAGGTCACTCCATTGTGTCTTGTCCGGCCTTACGGCGCAAAGCAGAGAGAGCAGCTAATAAAAAAATTCATGCGTCATGTTCTACCCTCGGACACGCTTGATCGTGTAGAAACCACTTCTCAACCTTTTATTTTCCATCTCTTTGCCCACCATCAATAAGCCCTTTGTTTAGATTCTAACTGTTGAACCAAAATACAATATACAAATCAGACAAAACACTGTCTTTAATTCAGTCGTAACTGATAATTTCATATTTTTTTCTTTCATTCTTTTCCCCATCTGCCTGTTTTTGCCTCAAACTGTTATTTTATATCTGTGATGGCATTTCATTTGTTTGGGACTGACAAGAAGTAGAACTAACCTAAATACTACAATCAGGGAGTTATTGTTCAATTCATGGGTAATCTCCTCTGAAAAGAGGACATGTGGAAATGACTGTTAAGCACTACATCAAAAGCTGGACTGTGTGTGTGTGTGTGTGTGTGTGTGTGTGTGTGTGTGTGTGTGTGTGTGTGTGTGTGTGTGTGTGTGTGTGTAAGAATTAGGCTTAAACCCTTTAAAAATATTGCCCACTATGATAGGGAGGTTGGGGATTATGTAGGATTTGTATGTCCATATTTTCTGTAGGTCTTTGTTTCTTCAAGATCTGAAAGAATCTCCTTACATCCTCCCACCCTGGTTTATTTGGGATACAGATTGGTTATTTTAGTGCAAAATGGAGAAGGGCAACACGCACTGCACCTCCCACAGGTTGCCAGCACATGAACAAATCCTCATTTTTGTCTAGACTTCAAGGGAGGCTCCCAAACTGAGGTGTGCTGCTGTATGGATCACAGCTGAAGTGCTGCGTGCAGAAGCCTAATCATTTCACAGGAGGAAGCAAGGCAAGAGGCACAAAGGAGCGGCATGGCAGCTCCCTCACAAACGCAGCCGCGTTTCAAGCGGCATCGCGCTCGGCTCGGAGCACAGCTCCGTCTCCCTCCCAGCAAACGGCTCATGGCCCAAGGAGCTCCATCCTGTCGCGCCCAGGTTCTAAAGCGTGACAGTCTGACACCGGGCTGTTCTTTTGGGAAGAGCTATCTCTGTTCGCCTCTCCTTTCCTACGCTTGATCCAGGCCTCTTTGTGTTTTCTTCATCTCTACTTCTGCTTCTCCTTTGTTAAAACTGTTCTCTCTTTCTGTCATTTATGCTTCTGCATCTCTCTCTCTCTCTCTCTCTATTCTTCTTTCTTTCCACAAAACTTTTTCAGGCTCAGACTCGATCTGGACTTTGTCGTGACTGCCTGAAGACTGTCCACGATCGACCACCGTGGGAGAAAGGCTGGTGCCCGCATCTCATGACGAAGCGCACAGACGTTTGTGTTCCACACTTCGTTTGCGGCAGCACCTGATGTACGGAACAATTCACAGTCCCACACTTGCTCCTGGCAATATTGCCTCTCAAACTTGCAAAGTGCTGGAATCAAATTTGGTCCCATATTCACAACTCTGTAACTTTTTTTTCCCACCTTGCCACTTATCAATGGCCCAGTATTTCTTTTTAAAAGGTTAGGCAGGAGACCCAATGCAGATAAGACATATACTGCTGCAGGGAGACTAGCTGATTTCATAAAACCCAATTCTGTTAGAACCACAAGCCATTAAAGACTAAAACAAGCAAAAGCTATGGTCCTGGACAGTGTAACGCCCCATGATAAAACGCCTCAAGGATAACAGAACAGAAGCACTCATCAATAAAGCCCCGCTGCTGAGGCTATCAGAACAGCCATTTGTCAAGTTTAGCCAGGGCTCGATTTAAAAGCCAATAGCTGAGTTTTCAAATGAATTGCCTCTTTGACTCCATAAAGAAGAAAAGAAACACTTAACTCAGAATATTACCCAGGAACACACACTTAGATTTTTTGCATGTTTTTATCATGTTTCCAATGGCTGCTGAGTTTGCTGCCAAACATATATATGCACACATCAAACAGTCTCAGCCGATGTTGTGACAGTCTGAGAACCACTGTTCCTGTGCAGTCCTTTCTAATGTAGCTATATCTGAGGGCATCATTCTAGTGCGTGAACAGAAGGACGAGGATCTGTCTTACACAGAGATGCTGGACTTGGTTACGTATTTGTTGATCCAGACAAAAGGTTGCAGGGTCACTGTTTCTCTTTCGACTCTCTGAGTTTGCAAGGACGTTGTACAATGGGCTGATGATGAATGAATGGTTCCAGACTGAATCAAGCGCTCATCTAGCTCCGAACTCTTGCTTCCATGCAATCATGCAGTGTGTGACTGTTCCTACAAATTCAAAAATTGTATTTGCATTTATTATTGTCCTGTTGCGCAACAATAGGAACCGTGTAATTACATCAAAAAGGGCTGAATATATTAATGGCTAACCCAACACAGACCAGCCCCCTAAAAAAACACAGGAAACAGGGAGAAAATTGTTCTGTGATTTTTCAATACCTTACAATTCAAAGCAAGACTCCGTTCTTTGATTGGAGCGTTGCCTCATGTCAAATGAATGTCTAACGCATGCTTGGGTAAATCCAATATGGTACATTTCACAGCAGGAGTGGAGGAACCGACGGCGGGACGCCACTGGGCATTTGTGATCAGCTCTGAACGGCTGGACCGCAGCATCATAATTGTTTCTTACGATGAGACCATAAGGAGAGCTGAGAGAGTAATGGAGCTCACGGACGAACATTAGCGTGGTCGAGCCTTTCATCACTCACGTCTCTGTAAGTAGCGAGTCTACTCGGTCCCCTACACAAGCGCACCGCAGACAAGAGTCAAGTCTCTCGAGACGTAGAGACACAGGAAGTGCTTGGATTTCCGGCCTGGATGTCCAGGGTGGGGCATCCGCTGCCTCAGTTCGGTCAGACGGTGCAGACTCAAGAGTGAGGAGAAGGAGAACGCGGACTCTCGCAGACTCCGCACATGACGTTTTAATGACTACGCACTCAACAGCACCTCAGCATCCCGCTGCCATTATACTGACAAGAGCAGAGTGACTGTATAGAGGTTTGTCTTTACACGCATGGCTGTATATCCACCTTTCTTGCCCCTCACATGACTGTCCTATAGAAGTAGACAAATTGATGTACAACTTTCCTGTATTGTCAGTATAATATGGTTTTGAAAAGCATGAAATAACTAAGCTCACTGATGTTAATAAAGACCATGGAAAAATACTGACAACCTTGAACTTATGAAAGCTCTTTATAATGCCAAATATAATTATTTGGAGAAAGTAAAAAAAAAAAAAAAAAAAAAAAAAAAACTTTTAAAACTCTGTTGCTTGCGCATAAAACTACAAAGCACAAATTTCATTAAATGTCCCCATTAAAGGGGTCTTGTAAAAAAAATATATATAGATTTTTTCAGACTGTGTATTAACCAGGTCTATCACCTGAAAGTTGGACTCAGTCTTCTAATCATCTATGGAACGGTGCCCAGCACTAAGAAGACCTAGAACTGATTTGTGTTCAGCCTACACAAAAATGCCTTTAAAAAGAACTTCATGAATTCAGAGTCTGGGAAATTCTGCCTGTTTCTCACTTACAGTCTGTAAGAACATAATCTTTGCTGGATCAGGTTAGGCCTGTACGTATTGAGCAGTCTTGATGATAACTAAACCTCACTAAACTGGAAGTTAGCTTTATAATCCAACAATCCTAATTAATAAAATATTCATCACCTTTTGGCTGCGTTATCTGTGATAATATCTAATGTAGCATAAATGTAATGTAACGTAAAACTTCCAACCTTTTAAGAATGTATGAAGACATTTTGGATTTGGGCAGGTGTAGTGACGATAAGACTACAAATGATCCGTCTGATGAAGCTTTGACCTGGTCAGGGTGGGCTTTCTCTCACCCCTGGACCGGACCAAGGACCCCTCTGATGCCTTGATGCTGAGAGACAAAGCCATAAACAGCCTAGCTGAAATCTCACCATGCTGGCTTGGCTTTCTGACCCCTCTTCACAGATTGGACTGTGGAAACCTCTTACCAGCCTGGTTATACGTCAAGGAACTGTGACCATAAATTCCATCAGACTTAAACTCTTACCAGGACAACCAACGTTTCTCATACCAGAGATGTTCACAAATATGTTTCTTTTTCCCGCAGATTCACAAAGTAACAACTTGCCATTTAACCTACTATGATGTCAATCAGCCAAACTGTCTCAAAATTGTGACGTTTGCTCCTAAGATGGTGCTAATAAATGATGTGTCCAGTGTTTCATTATTCTGTTCCTTGTTAATTTGCATTATTCATCCAAATAACTTCATTATGTTATTGTATGTTATTGTAAACAAATTGTTAATCACTCTTAGCTGTGTTTAGTTGAAATCTTACATGAGCCAATTAGACAATATATATAAGTCAGTAGTTTGTAACTAGAAAATAGGAAAGTAATTAAGTTGACTATCGGATTGCTCCACCCATCCTAGAGTTTGATTAATAAACTTCATTCTAAAACCAGGAGGTAGACATTGGCAGTAAAGGTGTGTTTTTTGTTTAATTGATCCATGGTAGATATTTTTTATTCGTGTATGTCCTACAGTAACTCTTTTCCCCCATCGTGAAAACAAGGCTAATGAATATGCATGAACCTGGCATGCCCCATCCTGCAGTATATACCTGGAAAGTTCGACCCCATTCTCATTTGAATACAATGCGTGCGAGAGAGGAAGAGAGAGAAACAGAACTTCAGTGAGGGGAGACCAAGACTCAAAATATTTCTTTTGAAATAGGCCAATATTGTCACAAATTGCTCCTCTCTCCACTAGTCACGTGGTTCGGCCGCGTGCAGTGGGAAGTCATTGCAATTGTCTTGTTTGTAGCCACGCCCTCCTTGTTAGCAAACACCTGCACATGGTTTAGTGTTGTTTGTCTATATGTGTTTAAACCCCTGCTGATATGTGCAGTATTGTTGGTTATTGTTCGTGTTCAGATCCATGATGACCACTTACGTAATATGTGAGTGCCGTTGTTTTCTTCGTTTGTTAATATATGTCCGTCTACGTCGATGGAGTCTGTGTGTCCAGCTCCTCAACCTGGCGGCACTCAGGCCATCACAAATAGCCTTTCGCTAAGTAAATAGAAGGACTCGAATCTCGTGTTATTTTAGGTTTTTTTCTTACTTTCTTGGTTTGTTAATTTCTTATCATTAGTTTGCGTCATTGGAATTGAACCGAGCCAGTGTTGAAGATCCAGTCCCTCTGTCCAAGAAATCTGGTAGTTTTTGGTCATTTCTAGTCGTCATTGGCCTTCAATGCTCGTGCAAAATGGCCAGAGTTTCTCTCACTGCTACCAGGATGGTTTGACAGTAGTAACTTTATTGCTTATTCTCATCTGTGTTACAACCTCCTCAGTCCTATAATTCATTTTCCCTCTGGCTGCTTCACAGCAGTGTCCACTTTTCTCCTGAGTGTTCAATTATACCTTTGGTCATGTTCGTGATTAAGAAGTTTCCTTTGTTGGTCTGTGTTTGGCTGATATGTAGATTGTTGGTCATTCCCAGAGGTTGCTCGAAGCAATATTCTTTTCTTTATTTTCTTTATTAGCCTAGTTGGCTTCTTTTGTCCACTGCAGATCATTTTTGTTTATTCTAGCGAACTCAGTACCTCTGATCATTAATAGAATCTTAGTCAGTAATTATTATACATGTTTATCGCTGCTTATTCAATAAACTTATCTTAGTTATTATGTCCGTGAGTCAAGAGTGATATTCTAATGTTTGCTAGACGAGAAATAATCACATATTGAACTGGCTTTCATGAGTTGATTAGTTGACTTGATTATTAATCATTAATAAATCTCTCCCTTTTAATCAGGGTGGTGCTTAATGAACCTTATCAACTATGATCAACAATGTATTCAAGTGTTAAAAGCACTACTACACATGGCCAACCCAGCTTTAAAAAACTAACCTAGCTAACACTAATGTTAACTGTTCCTCCTTCTCCCTTCTCAACCCCCCTCCTCACATGCTGGTTCTCTCCAACGTGGGTCTTGTTTCTTTGTCTTTGTTCGTCCACAGGCATCCCGCACAGGAGTCTCCTATAATAAAGCCCATTTATCTTAACCCTTTAGTGCTGGTTGGACCATTTGGCTGTTTTCTAGGCTGCCTTGTTGATGTTGTGTGTACTCCTGTTGTGTGTACTCCTGTTGTGTGTACTCCTGTTGTGTGTACTCCTGTTGTGTGTACTCCTGTTGTGTGTACTCCTGTTGTGTGTACTCCTGTTGTGTGTACTCCTGTTGTGTGTGTTTGTTAAGCGGTTGCCTTCCTCATGTTTTACTTTCATGTTGGTCGTTCAGTGACTGCATCCCTCCGGTCCTGTCGTCACAGTTACCAGTTGAAAATGTAATTCTCTTGAGTGATCTTAATGTTTCTTTTCTATCTTTTCTTGAACATAACTATAATCTTCATTGGCAATTAACTAAATATTTTTGTAGGAAATTAAGCTAAATTAGCCTAGGCCTTTTTTGGAAGCATTTATAACTGTTGTTGATATCTCAGTTACTTCAGTTGCCTCAAAATATGTACATTATATGAATAAGAGGTTATTGTTTCCCAATACCTTTGGTCATCGAATTCGGGTGTTTCATTCAGTCCCATTGCTAAAGGTGTATAAAATTAAGCACTTAGCCATCAGTCTGCCTTTACAAACATAAGTGAAATATTGGGTCATTCTCACTGAATTCAAGCCTGGTACTGTAACAGAAAGCTCCTGTTGCGACAAGTCAGTTTGTGAAATTTCTTCGCTCCTAGATATTGTGAGTGTGTTATCGAAACTGTGGAAGTGGCATTATTAAAAACAAATTATTTAGGAACCACAGCAACTCAGCCATGAGTGTTGAAGCACATAATGCATAAAAGTCACCGACGCTGTGCTGACTCAATAATTGCACTGTTCCAAACCTCCTCGGGTGTTAACATCAGCACAAACACTGTGCACCGGAGGCTTCGTGGCAGGGGTTTCCAGGGCCGAGCTGCTGTACGCAAGCCTTACATCACCAAACGTAATGCCGAGCGTGGGATGGAGTGCTGTACAGCACGCCGCCACTGGACTCTGGAGCAGTGGAAATGTGTTCTGTGGGATGCCCAATCACGCTTCTCTACCTGGCAGTCTGATGGACGACTCTGGGTTTGGTGAATGCCAGGAGAACGTTACCTGCCTGACTGTAAAAAATGCTACAGGAATGCTAATGCTATGGAGTTGTTTTTCAGGGGTTGGCATAGAACCCTTAGTTCCAGTGACGGGACGGTCTGGGGAAGGCCCTGTTCTGGTCCAGCATGACTGTACTCCATTGCACAAAATGAGGCTCATAAAGGCACAGTTGGGTGAGTTTGGTATGGAAGAACTTGACTGGCCAATACAGACCTCAGATCTCAACCTCATCAAACTAGAATTAGAATGAGAATGTGATGAACTAGAACAGAGGATGTGAGCCAGGCCCTTTCGTCTAACATCAGTGCCTGACCTTACAAATGCTCTTTTGGGTAAATAGACAAATATTCCCACAGACACGCCAAGGTCTTGTGGAATGCATTTCCAGAAGAATGGAAGCGGTTATAGTTGCAAAGGGGGAACCAACTCCATAGTAACTCCTGTGGATTTAGAATGGGACATCATAAGAGCTCCTGTAAGCGTCATGTGTATGTGTCCCATTACTTTAGTACATATATAGTATCTGGGCTACAGTACCTTGGCTAACTTGCTGTTAGTTTGTCGTTCACAAGAAGGGCAAAATATCAGGTTGTACTGTCAGGACTATTGTAAAGCCTGAAAGTAAATGCCCAATGTAGCCTTCCATTCCAGCACTGCTGTTAAAACCGCTTTCATACGTTATGAGAAAGGATGGGTTTAATTAACTCCTGTAGAAATGTTTAACTCAACTCTCGTCAACGTTCAACACTTACGTAGGTGTCCTTGAGCTAGACTCTGGAGATAGAGTACTCACAGGGTAAAAAGGATGTGAGCCTGTATAAGAGTGGTGCTTCACAGCCATGAGACTGAGTGTCTTTCTCATGTTTTGTCTTCTAGTATGTGCTTCTCTCTTTTTCTCTGTCTCTCTCTCATCCAGCATGCATCTTTGTCTCTTTGTATCCATGTCTGACCTTGGGATGTATGGACCTTTCAGTGCTGAACTCCACCTTATATGAGGTCTAACTTTGGTTTAAGAGTAGTTGTCACTCCTGCATTGTTGACTACATTCCAGTCTTGGTCTCCCCAACGAGAGCTGTTTTATGTTCAGTCCCTGAACCTTTATGCCAAAAAAAGCCTTTCATCTGTGCATTGCATTTCTGATTACTCTGCCGTTCACTCTTAGACTGCATAAAGTTACCTGAAGTAATGTAACAGTTACAGTGCACACCTGGGGCCTCCTGCGCTGGAGCGCCGTTGTCCATAGACAGGTTCACCACTCGGAGTGTTAATTTTACACAGGTGAACCTGCTGCGCAGGCTTAAGTGTTCTCTTGCCCTGTCAGACAGGTCATTTTTCTTCCATTATGAACGTGGCCTGGGCATCAATGTGATGCAAATTAGCACAGCCAGAGGCGGAGCTGAGGAGGAAGAGCAGACATGCTCCACTTCATCCAGCTGGCAGTTTACTGAAGCCCAGACTGCCTTTATAGGTGTCTGTGTGTTAAATCTGTCACGTCCTTCCAGTGTGGGTTGTGCTGATAACCGCGGGCTGAGAGTCTGGGACAGTCGTGGGACCAGCACCTTTCCCCAGCACCTGTGACCTTACGACCAGAAATGTTCTCATAATATAAAAACTGATTTACAATCAGGAAGAGACAACATGATTAACAAACGAGAGCTGTTGGCATTAATGTTACATGCTTATCGGTTTATACGAATTTTCAAAGACAAACAGCTCTTTACTAAAGGATGAGGCCTCAGAGTTGAAATTCTGTTTTATGACTTTGTTAACACAAATAAGCTTTGTGGAATTTGGGCATTGATTATTATTGATCATGATTGTGATTTTCTGTTTGGTCGCACACAGACAACAATGGTACACCAGTCTGTCCTCGATCGGACTCCATGTAAAAAGCATGCTTGTTCCATGTGATAAAACTGTTAGAATAATCAGAATACCCCGAATTGCTCATTAATCAGGAGCTACTCTGTAGTTGGACTGTATCAGTCCAGTACAGGTCTGTCCGTTCTTCCTGAGGAGGTTCTCTGAACTCATGAGGTAATTACAGTTCACATTCACAGCATTTAGAAGATGCTCTTATCCAGTGTGACTGTCTAAAGTGCTATGTCATCTGCTCAGAGAATACATCCTAGCCAGTACAAATACCATTACACTAACATACTGCTGTATACTGGATTCGATGCTGACATGTAAACAGAAAGAATCAGAAAAGAACAAGTGCAATACCACACAACAATAAATAAAATTCTCCATAAATGGAAATCAGATGCATAGTAGTGCAATTCAGAATATTTCAAGACAATAAGATAATGAAATAAGTGAAAGAGAGTCTCAGATGTTCAACCAGCCAGCGGATGCTTTTTCCATCATCTGAGAGCCGGGACAAGGAGAGTCTTGATGTTTGTCTTCCAAGAGACGTGATGGAGGGTGTTTCAAGCCGAGCTGTACTTTAAGTTCAAAGTGCTTAAGGTATGGATCTTGGCTTTGACCACTGTCATCATGTATGGAGGGGCTGGTCTATTTTAGCTTTGTAGGTGAGCATTAGAGTTTTCAATCTGCTTCAGAAGATTGAAACCAGCCATGCTGCTGCATTCTGGATCAATCGTAGAGGTCTGACGGCCCACGGGAATTCCAGCAAGCAGCGAACGGCAGTGGTCATTATGGGAATTTACATTTTTTACTATTTATATTAAAGGTTATTCTGTATGTGTAATGGTTGGCATTAATGGTATTCACAAGTTCGTTTACAGTATATATGCGTATTTAAAAGTGCTCAGTTAACACATGCTCAGTCAGAGCTCAGGGACAGTTGACTCAACATACACAGGGTCCAGTACCAAGTAAACAGGTGCCCTCATTAATCTAATATCAGAGAACATAAGACAGCAGTGCTGGGTTGCAACTCACAACTGTAACATCGTTGGAAACCTATTAGGTACCTAACAGTGTACCTTTTTGAGTGTAGTATCTTATTTACATAACTTTCATCACAATCAGATTTTGCTGCCTTGTTCATTAGCCGTGCTGTGCACTGTTTATCAGTGTTAGATTTTAGCCCACCACTTCACCACTGGCCACCGGACCACCCATGTGACCTGCTGTGAGTGCTTCAGGGGTCTCATAGGAACTGTCAGGTGACTGTAATATCTCGGTCAAAAGAAGAAAATCCTCACAGCTATTATTTTGTGAAGTGGGTGACAGTCATGTGCAGTATATTCAGATAGTTAGCGTTAGGCATGCTCGTCTTAATTAAGTGTACTTTATATTCTGACAAATGTCTTAGCTGTATTGCATTTTTCCATCTGGCTATAATGAATTCACTACATCATTACAATTTTTTTACCATCTCTTTTAAATCTTCTACATCATGTCCATGAACCTCAATGCTCAAACATAGCTCATTTGAACTTGCTAATGTTCATCTTTCCTGCAACCTAGCAAATCCTACCAGCACATCACAAATTTTAACATCAGTGTAGCCTACCAGCAAAGCACAAACTCAATTCCATTAATGTTCAGCTCTTCACATGACCAAATGGTAATGGATTTGTTGCTTGAGTCGTATCTGAGTCACTCGGCCAGACATATTTCCTTTGATTAGATTATTAGAAACATTAAGAGGGACAGAGAGAAAGAAAGAAACCATCTGTGTTACAGCATCAGCTAAAGTGGCGTCTATTTCAGACCGCATCCTAAAGAGAGTATTGGGGGAAACATTTGTCATTCTCTGTAATGTCTTCAGAGTGCCGGTGTGTGGTCAAGGTATGAAATGTCAGGACATTAAAATAAAAGCCACATGTGGTAACCGAGAGTGCACCTTTATTAAAAATTAATGTTGGCACCTTTGGCTGAGGATAACCCTCTGAAGAA
Organism: Electrophorus electricus; assembly: GCF_041902795.1. NCBI lineage: Eukaryota > Metazoa > Chordata > Actinopteri > Gymnotiformes > Gymnotidae > Electrophorus > Electrophorus electricus. The sequence continues at coordinate 1,955,278 of NC_137510.1, read as the reverse complement.
AGTCATCTGAGAGGCGACTGAAGTGTGCATGCCATTAGCGAACATCTCTCTGGCTGTTCTGATGGCGGGTCTCATTGTCCTTCCAACAAATATCAGCGAGTGTGTTTATTTGAGCTCTAGTCGTAACCTGGCTAAGGTTAATACTCTGTGAAGAAAAAAAAAAAAAAGAATCATGAAATCACCTTTATCCCCTTTTTTTTAATCCGCATAAGGTTAATCAGAGTAATCGGAATCCGATTAACAAACGCAGACATCTCCCCAAAGCTTGGAATAATCTGTGTGTATAAACAATGCATTAGAAAACTTCATTCTGAACCTGTGACACCTTCTAATAATTGGGTTTATGCTATAATGGTGTGCATGAGAAATTTGGACCTTGAGTCAGTATAACTCAAATTATCACCACAGCCCCCCATTTTAAGGAATCTTCACAGCATGCTTTTCATTCATTCCCAATCTCTCTTCCTTCATACAAAATGCTCTGGTCCAAGTTTGGTTAGTTAATTGGAATGCACCTTTTTTTCTGCGACCAAGCTTGGCTAGATAAATGAAGCTACAGTTCAGAAACTCTGAGTGTATTAAATGTGTTGGATATTTACCCCTCAGATACTGGGTTTTGCAGATAATTAGTTCCCTGTCTGCTTGCATACTTGTTAGATAGCATCAGCAACCTTCAGAAAGACATAAAAACATTATTATTATTATTATTATTCATTATAGTTATTCTAAGTATTTGTGGCACTGGGCAAACCAGGTCAGGTGTTCTGAACACCCACTGAAGACTGTTCTCTGACAGCTTGTTTGTTTATCTGCCTGCAAGTTGAAAACCAAAAGTGATCTAGCAATTCCATGAGTCTTCAAGACAAGCCATACTGATACATTCACTCGTATAGCTTAAATGAATCAGCCATACTGATTCATTTAAGATGTATGAGTGAATGTATCATAATGATTCATTTATGATATACGAGTGAATGAATCAGTAATACTGATTCATTCAAGGTATACGAGTGAATGAATCAGCCATACCTATTCATTTAAGGTATATGAGTGAATAAATCAGCCATACTGATATATTTAAGGTACTCAAATGTGAATGAATCAGCCATACCGATGCATTTAAATTACACAAATGAACGAATCAGCCATACTGAGTCATTCTCAAATACAAAATTTCAAACTCCTTGAGCATCACGCTGTCTTTGCATATTCTCCATTCTTACTTTTCGGTGTTGACGCAGACAGAGTGGAGACCACGACGGAACTGCAGATGCTTGCTTCAATTCTACTTTTTGTCTCTGGGAAACCACATTTCTTCTACTAGTCTTCTACTAGTTTTCAAGCGGTTACGGGTCAGTCTTGTCAGCCGTTGCCATCCTCTCTGTTCTGCTAGGGGGCGGGGGGGGGGGGGGGGTCATTGGATCGCACCAGAGCTGCTGTGAAGCAGCTGTGCTGATGTCCCAGATATGATGGAAAAATTGACAAGTGCGATGTCCCCCGGCTCTCAGCAGGACTCTGATTAATTACAGTTCCTATTAGCACCAACTGTGTGCTCTGCTGCATGCGTCGTAATCATTCTTCTGCCATTAGGACAGAGACGCATCGTTTTTGTGTTGGGATGCCACTTTCCTTATTTGCTTTTTCTCTGCCTCATTGTCTCTTTATGTCATTGTTATTGTAGCATGTTGACAGTGTGAATTAAACGTCCTCTTTGGCTACAGCAGGGGAGTTGAATGAAACTACAGTGTTTGGTTCACAAAAGAGAATTCCATTTAATGTCCTGCTTCCTTCACATTGTCAGTGATAGCAATTGTCATAACACCGACATATTTTTAGACACATTACTACCCCACCACCACACACACACGCTATTCTATTACTCTCCCAATAGCCATCTCTCAGCTGGTAGACATTTGAAAGCTTTTGTGCTTTTATTTTGAAAATATCAATGCAGTACTGAACTCACTGTGCATTATCTAATTGATTAAGCCATGTGTCTCAATCTTGGCTCGTCCTTCCTTTGTTACCCTTTTAAATTTTAGTCACGGACTTTCTTATCTACTGAGGAAATATACATGTACTCTTAATTAGGCCTTAAAAACACTAAATGTACTTTCAAAGAAATCCACAGTAAAAAAAGCTTTTAATAGTTATAAAAAGTTTGTCATACTACATGACATAACTTCAGTCAATAAAATCTTTAAGGAACTGTGTCTCATGCAGCAGAGCATCGCAGTGCCGGAGGAGGATGTCTTGGGCCGTCCAGTCTAAGACAGGAGAGAAATAAACCTGTCCAGTCCAAGCCAGAGGTGGCCTGGTCATCACTGGAATTCAGTTTCAGGCCAAGCACTGGACTCTGAACACAGCAGACAACAGCGACTGGTATAATCAAGAGCAGCTCTCAAAAGGGCTGGATTATGTTTTAGAATGTTTATAATATCTGGTGTTGTGGAAACACCAGAGTGAGAAAAGCTCACAAAATCCTTTGGCTCATGATAATATTATCACTCTTCTTAGCAAACACTTGACATCTAAAATACTGTTATTTTAAAAATCGGTTGAAAAAACAAACATATTTACAAACGCACCGATGAGATGCAGTTATTATTTTTGAGAGTTACTCGGACTTTCCTGATGTTTTTTATTAATGTCCCTCAGGTAAAAAGCATCAGTAGGGTGATAAATTCCTAGAACATTAAAGTATCTACCCATAATACCTTGCCCTGCCCTCCATGTCTTTGAAAATCTGCTGGTCCTATTATCCAGTGTTTGTAATGCACAGTGCCTGCCCCCTGTGCTGTTATAAGGACATTCGTGGTTTTAGCCGCCCAGACCCTGGCGGAGTCAAACTGCAGTCCGTGGGCAGGTGTACTGAGACAGAAGGGTGTAAGTATCGAAGGTAATGCAATGGCATATTTGCCTCTAGGAACACGTGAAAAAACAACAGATAGACAGAACTGGAAACTCGGGTTGTAATCACTCCAAAAACCAATTTTCACCAGTCTGTTACCAGAGTACTACTTAAAAACTGGCAAGACACTGATGGTATAAATCAGTTGATTATTTGTGCATATAACCAAGAGCTATCAGAGTAGGAGGTAAGACGTGAATAAATCCTGAATATATCAGGTGAAGTAGTCGGCCAAGATCCCAAAATCTGCCTTGGAATTGCATGAGCACCATTACCTCTGCAGAAGTTTTTAATTAGTGCAACTGCCTCCCAGCCAGAATCAATATTAGCTCATCACACGTGAAGGCAGGCGAGAGGGGGTTGCTCTAGGTGCTGTGGCCAGACTGCAGGGGGAGATTCCCTGAACCAGGGCTTAGAAGATACCCTGCCCTGATTTAAAGCCCACTACACATGCTGTATGTGTCCATAAAGGAAGAGAGGAGAAGACAAGGAAGGGCTGATCTCCAAGACGCCGGAACAGAACCGGCTGGCGTTCCAGCCGCGCCACAACGCAGGGATGTCTGCTGACATATGGGACTTATTATCTGATGAGCTGATCATATCAATCACTTGTTAAATCAATTAAAATACTAAATTGCAATGCTGCAGTCATGCAAGATTTTATCCTTTAAAAGCACTTCTTTAAAGCATTTTAAAAAGTATTTGTTTAAAAATTCAACATATAAAATCAAGAAATTATAACATTGTTGTAGATTAATATCTGATTACATTTGATGCAAAACTGAAGACCCATCTATTTGTGGAATATTTAAAGGACCACTGACCCTGCTCCTATATTCCCTAACTGAAACTAATACTTATTGTAGGGTATTGTTTATTACACTGATGTTGACTAACAAACTCTAGTACATATTGTTTATTAGACTTATCATTGTCTAAGATGGAGCTCATGTATTTTGTACTTCTAGTCATCACAACTGATCCCTGTATTTCTACAGTATTCTAGTTTATTGGTATCTTGGACTCAAACCTACTGTACTGGCTAGGATGTATTCTATGAGTAAATGACAAAGCACTTTAGTAAGTCTCTCTGGATAAGAGCATCTGCTGAATGCTGAAAACGTAAATGTAAATGTTCTAAGTCCGACTCTTCAGAATGTGTTCATCACCAGAGAGCTGAAGTCAGCTTGTCCTGCAGGAGGTTCCTGAGCCTCTGTAGTGATGGTACATGCCCTGAATGATGGCCTAGAAGATTTCCCCAGCATTCGTCTCTGTTAAATGATTCACTAGCGGTCTAAACGTAACCACCCCCCACACACACACACTGCTGCTGGCTTGGCCGCGTATAGCGCAGGTTGTGCTGTATCAGCCCGTGCTTGATATTGGGCTGCTTAGGGTGTTTCCATGCACCACCACCCCCCAAGCTGACATGGCATTGCTGTGAGCCGGGTTGCTGTGTTTAGCATTTAAATCATCACCGCAGAAGTGGATCATCTGGGATGTTCCCGAAATGCAGAACTCACGGATAATCGCACGACTGTGGAGCTAAGGTCAAGACCTAGTATGGAAACTACTGACTGGTTGCAAAGTTGTCATCAGGGATGTGAATGTAAGAGCATGTGTATGAACCAAGCACTAACCTTCATCTGCCATCTGGCTCCACGACACACAGGTTAAATGTGTGCTTAGCTCTCATTTTTAGAACCAGATGTGTCAGATATACAATCTAAATTGATGTTGGTTGTGTAAATATAGGAATATAGGAAATATAAAAATATAAAATAAAAATAAAAAATGTAAATATAAATAAATAAAAATACAAAATATACATAAGAATATGTAAAATCTAAAAATATTATTGCAAGTTTTATTTATAAATGCTTACATGAATGAAGTCAGGTAAATCTCTAAATAAAGCATATTTCACATTTTAATGTAATTTATATGTTGAGATATAAAATCAAAGATTAAAATAACCAAATACACAAAGAGGAAGTGGCTGAGGTGTGTTTTTTTTGTTGTTGTTGTTGCTGAGGGCTCACACACAGAATTAATTGCTCATACTAGACTTCCCTAGTAAGTCATGATTTTTTGGGTTTCCCATCCACTGTAGACAGCAGAGGAAACTAGAGCGTCAGTGCTGAATGAATAACATCCAAGGCTACTCTACATGTTTCGGCCTGCAACTCTGTTAATTAGTATATGCACAGTGTCCTTCACTCACCGGTGTGTGTCTACAAACACCTCAAAACTTTATTCACAGTACACTGATTCTCCTGGATGTTACCAGGTTACAAAGGCAGTGATGATTTTAATTTTCTGCATCCTAATTAGGTACATTAAAGGTTTGCTGCAGTCGTGCAAATATTCGATAATTGCTGCTCACGTGTGTTGCGCTAAGGTCATTGGTTATGCAGGTGACAGTGGTGACCTTTAAGAGGGAAAACCAGTGATGGTCCTCTTCATATTTAGCTAAGCAGAAGACATGGTGCTCCTCATTAACCAGGAATTCATCGGCTTTTCTGTCGCTGTTAATAAATGGCTACATTCAGTTTGTGCACTAGGTTCAGTCTCAATGAACAGTGTCAAAAAGATAAAAAGGAGAGATAACCCTCCCCTGCAAATGGTTCTACATTTCATTAATTACTTCAGTATTATAAACTCATATAGACAGATAACTTTAATTTAGATAATTTCCTGGTCACGGAAACATTTATGTGTGAGCTGTGCAGGATTTGATGTTCAACTTTGGTGCTGACATTGATCACACTGCAACCCTGGGATTATGGTGGTTTTCGTCTTTATGTTAATAATCTGTCTAGATTAAAACTTCACTTCCTTAACCCTCGATCAGGTTGCTGCTGCTTCTCCTTCTTCTTCTTCTCCTTCATTTCATGGAAAGGTCTTTGATTTTTCATCTCTAATACGTTAGCAACGATACCCTGGAGGCTCCTGGAGCCAGAAGCTTGGTGCCTTTCCTTTCACAGACACTTTGCAAGCATGTGTCATGTATCACCTGCTGCACTGGGGTTTTTTTTAGCATTGGTACGGCCCAAGAGCCAAACATGGAGCATGGAAAATTAATTCATGTCAGATATTCAACACAGATGATTGTGGCAATCCAATAGATAGGCAGGCTATATTTTTTGGCCCAGCGCACACCTAACAAAACATGAGCGAGTGACTGCACACTTGCAGGGTCTCCGGCTGGGTCTGCTTTGCTTATAGTTCTCAAACATTTCCTAAATCCACAAAAGATCTGCCATATTTGGTGCTCCTTCTATGCAACAACAATGAAATCAGTATTTATTGTATAAGTATTATACAATGTATATAGTAGTTTGTGCTCTGTTTTCCTGCTGTAAGAATAGAGAGAGTGTGGGGCAGACTGATACACATCACAACAGTAGCAAAGATTTCCCTGAATCCACTCACCACATTGGGCATTACATGCTGTTGGGAAGTGAACTCTGGAAAACTGGAACCCTGAAAATACTCCTCGACCTGTTTTCCCAGTGAAGCCCAGCACTGCACAGGCTGGAAGGTTTTTTGGCTCCAACTCTTCTGATTCAGTTAAGGAAAAGTGTGCTAATTACCTGCCAAGCCATCGCAGGTCTGAGCAGGGACAGATGAAGACAACTGACATAAAATATTTCACCCTCAGCACATCATGAGTGCAGACAGATTTTTCATGGATGTCTCAGATATATGGTTTGTGACGCCATTAATCAAATTGTTGAAGGAATTCCAGTACATGTAGACAGACATATGATGTCTCTCCATGTCTCCTCTGCACTTCCCATCACTTGCATGGTAAATATGGCTGTCTACTTCCGAAATAAGGAGTTATTTCTGGTGCTCTCATGTGGTGTAATCCCTCTGACTGAGGAGTGCTTCCCTGTAGGCCCAACATTAATGGATACGAAGATAATTTCCATTTCGTGAACTCTGGGTCGTGTTTCTTTCTAGGGTGCCACATACAGTCCAAGATGGACTGTGCACACCAACAATCTTTCACCTCTGCCTCAAGTACAGACGCAAAATTTACATCTGAATTCTATTTTGCATGGCTTGGAGACACCAGTTCAAGGTGCCTGGCTTTTTCGTGATATTTCGGAGCCAGTCTTAGCCCAAGCTATGCGCCCATATCAGGGAGGATTAGGGTTTGTCTGTGACCTGCTGTGTTTCTACATGGTCTGTGATTAATTGGTGCATGATACAGATGAGCTGTGATGATCTGCACCGCAGGTCATAGTGTGCTTATGTTTCACCTTGTACACGGTTACTATGGCGCTGTTTTTAGATTCATGTATCCTAAATTAAATCAAGATCCCTATAAATAATACAGCTGCTTAAGGTAAAAGACAAACCCTGATACTGACCCTAACCATTCATGAATTTGTTTTATTGTGTTTATCCCACTCCTGGAGAAAAAAATAAATAAATGTTTGAGATTTATTTTGATGGATAATTTGAGCTGCAAACAAATTGTAAATCAACTATTTTCTTCAATTACGACTGTATTCTTCATAAATTAGCATCCAAAGGTGTTTACTTTCTTCTTCAGTCTTGTTTACCACAGCAACCAAAGGGTGTACAGAGTATAACAAAATTACATTCAGTGCATTGTGATGACACTTGTTATGAATTGAGACTAGAAAACTATTTACATAAGAAACAGCAGTAATGTTTGACTCTACAGGGGTCCAGAGTTTTCACTTTCTCAGGGGTGATAAACAGCCCATGGACAATCTTAAATCACCTCTCTGGAAACTGATTGGAACTAAGATTAAAATGAATAAGGCCTACATTATCCTCCTACTTGTCATCAGAAATCATGTTAAGATCCACTTCCCATCCAGTTCTACTGGATCTAGTGTTTAGTTGTTTCCAATATTAAATGTCTTATTCAGAAATGAAAATTTAAGTTTGAAGACAGAGCTTGTGAGATTTTTCTATTTAGGTTATGATCCTGAGATATAAGAGAGTATAACTGAGTTACCACATAATTTGGAGGTAGCAGGAAAAAAAGTGATGAGGAATGTTTTATTCTTGTTTGAGACCGGAGATCATTTTTATGGTATCTTTTTAACTTGGCTCAGACCAATAAAGCACTGAGTAATGGTTTATGTTCTCCAGTTCATCTCGTCCAAAGTTTTCTGTCCAGAGGTAACAGGCAGGTGAGGGGCATAGAACTGCGTGCATATGACTGTGAGAAGTCTCATTGCTTGATACTTTACTGAATAAAGTGTCAAACGAAGATACTGACTGTTAATTAAAACTAAAGACTTACCGACTCGTCATCCACACTGCCTCCCAGTAAGTGCTGGGAAAGCTGTTGCTTTAAGCTTTAGGCCGCTGGCAAATCCAGAGCTTTATTGTGCCCAATTTTCAAATGAAGTCGCCGTAAAATACCTGCTACAAACTTGTGTATTTGCTGTCACTTCAACCCCACAAAGGAATTTGAGCCATTTTGATTTGGTCTCGTTCTCTGTAATAAAATGTAACGCTTGCATCCAAAACTGAACATTTGTATGCATGTGCCGTCTCTGTTACTCAAGTAGAGCTATGCGGAATGTCTAGAGTGTGGCAGGGTTACTTGAGTTCACAGTTCATGAATATGCAATACAAGAAAGCTTATGATTCGCTATAGTCAATTAGTGTTATCGGATGTCTAAGATAATGCCAAATGAAGTGTAATTCCTAAGCAGTAGTTACAGGGCAGTATACAAAAAACCCAAAAACATCGGGGTTATGTTATGCACTCTGCCGTGCCCCGTAAATTTTGAACGGAAGCAGAAGTCTGAAGATAATCACATACATCCTGCTAATAAAACATATCGAGTAAAGAGACATTCTGTGCAGACACGTCTTAAACGTGCCAATTCATTTAAAAGTGTTCCCCAAAATGACATACTAACCAATAATCTCCATCCTCCACAACACAAGCTTTTTCTGCATCTAACCAGAGTAAAATAATATATTCTGTGGTGATTCTATGATGTTCAGTACGTGTCTAACATTACTAAAGGCACTGCGCCTGTTGATAAACCATGCTGGGCAGATTTTTACAAAATGTTTGGCAGCAGTGGGCACTAGAGTGACGGGACTGTATGAAGGCTCTCACCCAGGAAACAGGCAGGAAGCAAACGTGAGTCTCCAAATGAAGCATTTACCGAAAGTAACGAAGCCGGAGATAAACATGCACTAACTACAGCGAAGGAAGTGGACCGCGTGGTCATTCAATGACCACACGGTCTGGGAAACCAAAGCAGACGCTAATAAGGCGTAACATAATGACATAATCACCCCAAGGTGGTGTGGCTACTGCTGGAGGACACACACCACCTAAGGGGGGCGTGGACTAACGTAGACAAGACAAGTGACAATTAACATAAGAACAACATCAGTACGAGTCCATGTGCTGGGAGCTGTCAGCAGGGGGACAATATCCTGACCAAGCTGGGGGGGTCATACTTTTTCAGAATGAGGGTTATGTTTGATGATCTTAGGAATGTGGGAAAACTGTAAAGCACTGGCCTTTTAACAGCATCCTGACATGTTTTTTTTTAAACTCCACGCTGAACCCATCGAGACATGGGCTTTTATTATTGGGAAGGTCTTCATCTGCATCTATCCAGTCATTCTCTGTAAGTGTAACATTCAAGTTGGATATGTTTTAAAGTAGATAAGCATCTGTCTGGGAAAGAGAACATTAAGGAATCTGAACTGAGATGCTGTGATTTATATAGGTTTACATGGTACTGATTAAAGACCTCACTGATATCTTTATTCAGAGTTTTCCTGTTCTTGGTTTCATCCTTAAAGTGGCTATAAAAAGTATACTCTTTCCTTCCTGAGATAAACTTAGCAAATTTCCCCGGCCTGTTCTCATATTCGTAAAAGCTATGTTTAGCACATAAAAGTGCTGTAGTGGCTTTCTGTTGTTTTCTTGCTATGGCTTTTTCTGGGGCCTCAAATAGCTTGTTTTCTAAATCTGCTATTTCCCATTGCAGGTTGACCCGGGCCAGATAATCTCTACTCTTTTTTTGAGAGAGACAAATTGGATAACTAATCTTCAAGCATATGACTTTACATTTGAAAGAGTGATCTGTGGGATTGTTGAAAGAAATATGTTCAGTTTATTTGTAAGGTATGTGATAAACTGATGATAAGTTAAGCTTTTCCAAGATAATGACTGCCTGTTAACCTTGGTGTGGGTGTGCATTAAATATACTGGGACATGACAAGAGATTACAATCAGTAATGGTGTCTACTTTGTCACTGTTCATGAGGGAATAGTCAGTTCTTGAAAATGTTTGGTGTACAGATAAGTATGTTAATTGATAAGTATGTTAACCTTTAGGGTTACAGACCTTCCTCACAGCTATCAGACCAAATTCACGACATATTTCTCCAAGACCAATACATTCACTGGGGTAGAAAGGTTGGGGTTTGTCCAACCTGTAGTTCCATACTTAATTCTTGTGATTCTTGTTGGAATGTGATTTGGACACATTTGTGTTTCAAATAGTCCTGTATCTTCTTTCTTTTAACAGGAAAAGGATGATGGGAATAATTAACTCCTCTGATGTTCTGGGGGAAGATCTTCATATAACTAGCATGCATTGCAGTTTTAAGTTAGAAATGGAAATCTGTACCATCTGGGTCTGCCCTTGTAGCTTCACACACACTGGGGTGTTTTCATACAAAGAACCATGTGCTCCTTTAACCCTTGTGGCAGTTGAACAATACAAGATTATTGACAATCAAATTTGGCAGTCCACACAGTTGGACAATTTCTCTCATACAAATGTGAGGAGTAGATGGTTAATATCTCGAAACCTTCAAACCATCCTCAGTGGGAGTTCAGTGGGAATCGGGATAAAAGAAACAGAAACCAATTCAATTCACAGCAGTCTCGAAACAGGTGATTAGAATCATTTGCCAGGTCTTCCTTGGTGCCATCACGGAGTGCCTGAGCTTCCACAGAGTAGCCCAGTCTTGTTTTACCCTGGTGCTTAACCTTTAACCTCTCTGCCCCTTCAGGTAGACTAGTGATTTTCACATTATTATGTCAACTTTCTCAGGAAGTGATTATAGCATTTTCGGTTTTTTAGGGATGGTTGTGCAAAGCCTTGTTGTCTATTCTCAATGCCGCTAATCCTACTCTCTGCATCAAGAACTTTTCAGGTTCCATCATCCGCCCGTACTTTATCGACAGAGGAGTAGACTCGTTCAAGTTTTTTGTCTGAGATGCTTGCTATTTTCGCAGACTTCCTGTAGTCTCTGATCTGGGAGGATCAGAGACGCAGCCATGCTGTGTCTGCCATCTTGGGTAAGACCTTGTTACTTAGCTGCTGTTCGAGTTGTGGTGTTCTTGTTTGACTCCGGCAGCTTGTCCAGGCATCTCACCATGTTTTTGAGTAGCTTTACATTTAGAGAGAAGTTTGAGATTTTTAAGAAAGGGGAGTTACAGCAAAATAATGATTAGCTATAAGTAGCTAATAGCTGTTTAGGTTACGTGCACACATTCTAAGTCCTCTAAATAAGTTCTAAAAAAAAAAAATAATAAACTAAATTGACACATTCTCCCTAAACAAAGATTATGGCAAACACATTTTTTTTGGATATATATTTTTAGAACATGACTTAATTGTGAATAACAAAAAGTGTGTAATTTGCCTGAGTTTAACGGACAGCTACAGCTACAATATAGCTGACAGTGTGGATGTACGCCCCCTCCACAGTGCAAGCTGTGAGTTCTGCTGTGTCAGTCTCCACACATGAATGAATGAATGAATGAAGTTCTGTTTATATAGTACCTTTCAAGGAACCCAAGGACACTTTACAATTAACACACAGCCAGTCAAAAGCAGCAGCCAACTGTGCACAGCAGACTCTCAACCAGAAACCTCAGTCTGCTGGGGGACTGAATCAAGTGTAGGGAGGGGAGAGAGGACAACACGCAGGACAGAGCACCACCCACCACTGGGAGAGAGGACAACACGCAGGACAGAACACCACCCACCACTGGGAGAGAGGACAACACCCAGGACAGAGCACCACCCACCACTGGGAGAGAGGACAACACCCAGGACAGAGCACCACCCACCACTGGGAGAGAGGACATCACCCAGGACAGAGCACCACCACTGGGAGAGAGGACATCACCCAGGACAGAGCACCACCCACCACTGGGAGAGAGGACATCACCCAGGACAGAGCACCACCCACCACTGGGAGAGAGGACAACACCCAGGACAGAGCACCACCCACCACTGGGAGAGAGGACAACACCCAGGACAGAGCACCACCCACCACTGGGAGAGAGGACAACACCCAGGACAGAGCACCACCCACCACTGGGAGAGAGGACATCACCCAGGACAGAGCACCACCCACCACTGGGAGAGAGGACAACACGCAGGACAGAGCACCACCCACCACTGGGAGAGAAGACAACACCCAGGACAGAGCACCACCCACCACTGGGAGGGAGGACAACACCCAGGACAGAGCACCACCCACCACTGGGAGAGAGGACAACACCCAGGACAGAGCACCACCCACCACTGGGAGAGAGGACAACACGCAGGACAGAGCACCACCCACCACTGGGCATGCAGATACACACCCACCCACCAGGACAGGTTATTTACGATAGTGACCTAACCTTTGTGTTTATTGGACTACACATGTTTTATGTTAAACTGTCTCTTGTCATTAAGCCTGACTGAAATGCCCCCAACATGAATGTGTGTGTGTGTGAGCACACACACACACAGGCACGCACGCACACGCGCAGATGCACGCACACACACACACGCACACACACACACACACACACACACACACACAAACACACTTAGACACTTACATACTTCCAAAAGAGAAGAAGCAGGGGATGAAATGCTTTCAAAAGAGGAATGGCAATAATGAGAAAAATAGAGCAGGAGAGCAGAACAGTGCTGTGTAACACGGTGGAACCCGGAGGAGAAGAGACCGCACCACTGAGCTTATGGAGTGTAAAGGCTGGCGTGGACACAAAGACCAGGCCTTTCTCACGCAAGCATCCCTAAGTGTATTCATCCTGCCCCCTGTGCTTATGTTGATGCACAGAAGCCAGAACATGGAACAGATGCTACGCGTTAGCCTCCGATCATTACCTCATGTTCACATCTTAACCCAGCGAGATAGCGGTGACCTAGAGCTCCATTAATGACAGCACAGCTTCATAAGTCCTCTCTTGCCTGGTGTCAGAGAGTTTCACGATTTTTCCATTTTACTGGGGTTAGAGTATTACCCAGTAACTTGGGTTTAACAACCATGGACATAAGCAATATCCCAGGAGAAAGTTTAACCAGGGCGAGGCCTTGAAATATTGATGATACATAAACCGCATGCATGAATCTTTCATTAAACACATGCATGCAGTAGGATTCTAAGAACAAGTTGAACTTTGCAAAAAGCTCTGAATTTCCATAACTATGAATGACAGCATCAAAGAATTATAGAAAGTAATGTCAGAGAACACCACAGCCCCCTTTTGTCTTATTCTGAATCAGCAGTGACCACCACTCTGAAACAATGAAATTACATGCTTAAGCTTCTCAACATTTTTCTCACGTTTTTTTTTCTTATATTCACTTTCTTGCTCTCTCTTTTTACAGTAATTTTCTATTAGTCCAGTTTTAATGTAAGACTAGGCATAGTGGTAATAGTATTTTTGCAACTGAAACAGGAAGCAATGCAGTGCGTTATCACCTATGGTACGACATAGTCATGGTGCTTTAGTAGACGTGATCATTACTGCAAAACATTACATATAAAGTCAGTCACTAAATCGGTCTGTCTTGCCATCCCAGGGATGACATCATCTTTTATGATACTAATGAATTTGTCATAGGAATTAGATTCCTACACTTGCTGGTGTGAAAACAATTAATCTGAGTGCGTTTGGGCAAGATTCATTGCCTGGTTAATTGTCTCTGTCTTAGGGACGGTTTTATGTACAGCCATAAAAGTCACATCAGTCAGAGATGATGATTAAAAAGTGTCATGTCAGCCAGACACTCGAGGGGCAAAAAGAGAAGCATCCATTCTCCCACAGTGTGATGTCTTATAGCGTGTCCATTCTCCCACAGTGTGATGTCTTATAGCGTGTCCATTCTCACACGGTGTGATGTCTTATAGCGCGTCCATTCTCACACGGTGTGATGTCTTATAGCGCGTCCATTCTCACACAGTGTGATGTCTTATAGTACATCCATTCTCCCATGGTGTGATATCTTATAGCGTGTCCATTCTCCCATGGTGTGATGTCTTATAGTACATCCATTCTCCTACGTGTAATGTCTTATAGCACATCCATTCTCCCATAGTGTGATGTCTTATAGTACATCCATTCTCCCACAGTGTGATGTCTTATAGCACATCCATTCTCCCACAGTGTGATGTCTTATAGCACATCCATTCTCCCACAGTGTGATGTCTTATAGCGTGTCCATTCTCCCACAGTGTGATGTCTTATAGCGTGTCCATTCTCACACGGTGTGATGTCTTATAGCGCGTCCATTCTCACACGGTGTGATGTCTTATAGCGCGTCCATTCTCACACAGTGTGATGTCTTATAGTACATCCATTCTCCCATGGTGTGATATCTTATAGCGTGTCCATTCTCCCATAGTGTGATGTCTTATAGTACATCCATTCTCCCATAGTGTGATGTCTTATAGTGCATCCACTCTCCCACGGTGTGATGTCTTATAGCGCGTCCATTCTCCCACGGTGTGATGTCTTATAGCGTGTCCATTCTCCCACGGTGTGATGTCTTATAGTGTGTTCATTCTCCCATAGTGTGATGTCTTATAGTACATCCATTCTCCCACGGTGTAATGTCTTATAGCGCGTCTATTCTCCCATAGTGTGATGTCTTATAGTACATCCATTCTCTCATAGTGTGATGTCTTATAGTGCGTCCATTCTCCCATGGTGTGATGTCTTATAGTGCGTCCATTCTCCCACAGTGTGATGTCTTATAGCGCGTCCATTCTCCCACGGTGTGATGTCTTATAGCGTGTCCATTCTCACACGGTGTGATGTCTTATAGTACATCCATTCTCTCATAGTGTGATGTCTTATAGTGCGTCCATTCTCCCATGGTGTGATGTCTTATAGTGCGTCCATTCTCCCATGGTGTGATGTCTTATAGTGCGTCCATTCTCCCATAGTGTGATGTCTTATAGTACATCCATTCTCTCATAGTGTGATGTCTTATAGTGCGTCCATTCTCCCATGGTGTGATGTCTTATAGTGCGTCCATTCTCCCACAGTGTGATGTCTTATAGCGCGTCCATTCTCCCA
>NC_137510.1:1920000-1932500 GCF_041902795.1 Electrophorus electricus | reverse complement strand
CAGCTTGGCACATGGGAATGTTTTCAACCCACCTGCCACTGTAGGAGTTGCTTGATTTGCTGTTAGTCTGACTGGTCTGTACCGGTCGTGTTGGATCCATTTACGTTAACTCGTATGTTCTGAGAACTTGTTTTAGCATTGCTACATTCACGTCGGTTAAAGAACTGTGTTTGCGGCGTGGGTGTGGGTTTGTCGACTGATGTTTCAGTATCATGCAGACAGCGCTTGTTCATAATAAACTGTTCCGTGCCTGTCAGAGCAGCCGTGCATGAGGAGCTATTGTGCACGAACGTTCCATGGCAGAGAGCTTTGTTGTTAAAATAGCATGGCATAATTTGTTTCAATGGCGGCCAAACAAGGATGCAATTATAGGAGAGAGAGAAAAAAAAGTGTATGTTAAAATCAGTGGAACAGGGGAGGAGAGGAAAAGGGGTTTGTCTTCATTTGATTTTACCATCCAGAGCCAATACGGACGGAGAGACGGGTTTGTTTAGAACCATGTGTCAGCTTGTCCTCACACAGCTAGCAGTGTCCTCTTCACACATGCGGAGACGAGACACACAGTAGAGAGAGAGAGAGAGAGAGAGAGAGGGAGAGAGAGAGAGAGAGAGGGAGGGAGAGAGAGAGAGAGAGAGAGAGAGAGAGAGAGGGAGAGAGAGAGAGAGAGAGAGAGAGAGGAGAGAGAGAGAGAGAGAGAGAGAGAGAGAGAGAGAGAGGGAGGGAGAGAGAGAGAGGGAGAGAGAGAGAGAGAGAGGGAGAGAGAGAGAGAGAGAGAGGGAGGGAGAGAGAGAGAGAGAGAGATGGAGAGAGAGAGAGGAAAAGAGAAATAATGGAGCATAGGCAAGAATCACAGAGTGTGATCAGAATGACAACCACCCCTCCCCCAAATCCCTCGGCGCCCAGGACCTCAGGTGACGGAGGACAGATGATTTGGACCCTGTTTGGGTGACCCATTTCTCTTCTCCACACACACACACACACACACACACACACACACACAAGCACACACTCCTGACTGCATTCGCACCCATGCACAAAACGCAAAGCGACATCTCTGTCGTCCTGATGCAGTCTGCGCATTCACTGCCCAAAGGAAATTTTTCACACTTTCACCCCCAATACATGAATTTTCAGAGAAGAGTTTGTTATTTTTGTGACCCTGTAAAAAAAAAAAAAAAAAAAACAATGAAATTTATACCTGTGCATGGAAGTAGGAAATCTGGGAAATGTTTGTTTCAGAAGCACTCTCTCCCAATGCCTTCTCTAGAGTCCGTCCTAAACTAAGGAAGCAGGATTGGAATGCAGCTATTGACAGGTAATAAGGCAACCTCTGAAGCTTCTGATTGATTTCTGTCCCCAGTGGGACACCCTACGTGGCCGTGATGAAGACGGCCAAATTACTTAGAGCAGCCCAGTGGGCCAAGCAGATCATCTTGCGCAGGCTGTGAGCTGGATACCCCGAGGGCCTGGACTGATGGAGTGTCAGGAAAGTCTGGAGTGGAGCAGAGCTAAAAGAATGGGGTGTGAGTATAAAAAATAGACTCTTAACACTGTTCATTTGTCCCCAGAATGATACAGAAACTTTGACACATTGCATTTAGCTGATGCTTTTTTATCCAAAGTGACTTACAATATCAGTGAGTACAAGTTGAGCAATTAAGGGTTAAGGGCCTTGCTCAGGGGTCCAACAGTGGCAGGGTTTCTCTCTCTCTCTCTCTCTCTCTCTCTCTCTCTCTCTCTCTCTCACACACACACACACACACACACACACACACACACACACACACACACACACACACACACCCCTACACCTTGAAATTGAGACAGACCATCCAGCTGTCTGCTCGTGGATCTCCACGCCCCTGTCTTTTTGTGTCCAGCACAAACGTTTGGAGCAGTCGAGCCTGATTATTCGATACAGCCTTTCAAGTGTTTCATGAGCGCTCAGCCCCTAATGAACAATGCATATGGGATTTCAGCAGCATAGTCACTGTATTTCAGCATTGTCACTGTGAACTCTTTTTTGCCTGCATGTCTCTCAGCAATTGCATTTAAAGAAAAAGAAAGATCTCAGACTGAACAGTGATCATGGAGGGTCCTTGAGGCACAATACACTGACTCAGCGTTTCTCACTCAAGAGGTTGTTTAAAAGGACATGAGCGCAGAACACAGGAGCACAACATCGCCATCCTTGGAGAGTTCGTGTCACCAATCTGAAGTCCGAGGAAGACTCACTTAATTCTTCACAGCAGGTTCTTTGCTCTGTGTTGCCTTCCCCAATCAGCAGTTGCTTTAGTGAGGGTCGGGCTGGCTGAGGAATTGTGGGTACAGGCGTGAGGGCTGAATGTGACGAATGTGGTGTTTGCCTTCCTGGACCTCACGTCTCCAGTTGCTCTTACTGAGGGGATCAATTATAGAGCCCCCACGACTCGCCCAGGCCTGTAATAACACACCCCCTGCCTCACACATGCACTTGGAGATGACGTGATCTTTGGTCACATTTCTTACACATATTCCCTCTCTCTTTCTTACCTTTTCCTCATTCTCCATTCTTCTCTCCATCACCACCAGGAGCAGAGGTAAGCGTGGCAGAAGACGATCACAAAGTGGCGTCATTCGACCGAAAAACCGCCGGCGCTCATAAAAACACAGGGTCGATCACACCAGTGTACCACTCATGTTGACGTCATGAGGTGGTGACTCTGGACATTCAGGACATGTCTTACTGCAGGTCAGTAAAAGAGTCCCGTGCTTTTGAGAACGTACACCTTGTTCAACCTGGTCTTCTCTCCTGCTGTGTCACGGCTGTGTCCGTGCTCTTAACCCCGTGCTGAGCTCCGGTCTCTGCTGCCGAACTTTTGCAACCTCTTTCCGAGCCCTCAAGACCCTCGCTAATTCTCACCATCCAAATTGAAAATAAACAGTGAAAATGAAGGAGGAAAACTATTCTATAATTACACATCGAGGCCACGGAAAAGCTGTAATCCTCACCACGCAGGCCGATCCCGGCGTTCCAAAAACGTTTATGCTTCCATTAAAGGGATTAGTCAGGCAGAACAGGAGCGTTTAGAGTGCCAGCGGGAGCACAGGAGGGGGACCTGGGATTGCTGGACCTCGTCCCTGAGTTCTGCTTTAATTAGGGCGCGGTGAGGAGGCGGCTGAACAGATCCATACATTACCCGTCAAGGGCCCTCATCTCCAGGCAAGCTGCTTTTATTGAACAGTGTGAAAAACCGTGTTAGGCACCTGGAGGGCTGATAGCTCGGTGAGCCCAGTTAAAGCACCTGCACTTCTTTGGCGCACCTGGTGCTGATATCCAGGTGCGTAGAAAGAACTTCACCTGAAGCAGGTGTGTTGGGTCGGGGCAGGGGTCATGCTGCGTGAGGTCACTGGATCTCCAGAAGCAGGAGAACTTCATCTAGAGCAGGTGTGTCGAGTCGGGGCAGGGGTTACACAGCGCCAGGCAGATGGATCTTCAGACACAGGGTTAGGGACGACAAAAAATAATTGAAGTTGGAAGATAAAATGAAAAATGGAAAATAGCACAAGAGAAGAAGGAATGGCGTTTTCCAGCTGAGCCGGGAAGATGAGCAGATTGAGTCTGCACCTCTGACAGGCGGCCAGCTTTACCCGAAATGTCTGAGAGTGAACAGAGTGAGGTATGCTGAAGCTGGCAGCAGAGAGAGAGAGAGAGAGAGAGAGAGACAGACAGAGAGAGAGAGAGAGAGAGAGAGAGAGAGAGAGAGAGAGAGAGAGACAGAGAGAAAGACAGAGAGAGAGAGAGAGAGACAGAGAGAGAGAGAGAGACAGAGACAGAGAGAGAGACAGAGAGAGAGACAGAGAGAGAGAGAGACAGAGAGAGACAGAGAGAGAGACAGAGAGAGACAGAGAGAGAGAGAGAGAGAGGGAGAGAGAGAGAGAGAGAGAGAGAGAGAGAGAGAGAGACGGGTTTGACAGCGCTGCACGCACGTTACAGCCGATGGAGGAGATTTTTCGCCACTGAACGAAATGGAGCTTCAATGCCTAAAAGAGATAAAGTGTCCAGACGTGGGTAGTGTATTTATGACTTGTTTTAGACGATGACGCTTCTGTGACTGAAATCAGTTTATTACTGGAAGGTTTGTTTGTTTGTTTGTTTGTTTGCCTATCCCTCTGTCTGTCCATCCACAGAGATAAGCATATCCACGGTCCACGGTCCTGTGTTGCTGTGGCTGCCATAGTTTGTTGGGTTGCTGGCATGTCGTCGGTTCTGGTGGTGATCTTCTGTCTGCTTCCGTTCTGGATTGGTACTCATGAACAGAGTGGAGTCACGTCTACAGCAGAAAGTGATATTAATGGATTACTGTCAGGGACACTCACTCGCCTGTACGGTTAATCTCCGTTTAATAGCAGAGAGGAGACTCAGCTAGTGCTGCTGTACC
Organism: Electrophorus electricus; assembly: GCF_041902795.1. NCBI lineage: Eukaryota > Metazoa > Chordata > Actinopteri > Gymnotiformes > Gymnotidae > Electrophorus > Electrophorus electricus. Next base: position 1,928,079 of record NC_137510.1, on the reverse strand, counting down.
TCTCTGTACCTTGTATTATATGTACTATGGTATCACAACATGATTTTTTTCACATTGTCAGTGCTGTGTGAAAGGGTTAATTAACCTGACAGAGGGTAAAAAAAAAACATCACCAATGTTGTCACAGTTTACACTATTTACAACGAAACAGCTGGTGGTCTTTGCTCCTAATTCCTGACACATTTACAGCAAAGTGATGTTTCTGTTTTTGAGTGAGCGTCACCTGGAAGGCTCCGTCTCCTGTGTGGACATGGTGGGTCAGAGTATCTGCCTTCCTGTTACAATGAAATTAACTTCCGGGCACACTGAAAATTGTTTTACACACACACAGCCACACACATACACACAAGCATAGTTAAACTCTGTGTTTATGCACGAGTGACTGAATGTGCATGTGTGTGTATATGCAAGTGTAAGTTATCATATGCAAATGTAAGTAGTTGGCTATTTATGTGAAATATGTATGTGCAAGTGTTTCATATGTATGTGCAGGTAGAGTGTGTGTGCGCAAGTGTTTCAATGGTTTCGCCCTAAAAAGCCTCTCATACATGCGCGCGCACGCACACACACACACACACACACACACACACACACACAATCTCTCTATCTCTCTAAATCCCTATTTCTTCACCTTAACCACACTAGGTAAGTGCACTCACACATTAGAGAGAGAAAGGCAGGGAGTTATTACCAGGTCAGCCTCAGTTAGGAGCCACTTGATACTGACTGATGGGAGACAGTCGACCTGCAAAGCTTCTAAAACAAGAAGAAAGAAAGAAAAAAGAGGAGAAGATCCAGAGTTCAACAGCAACCGTGGTAGAGCTGCAGCATCCATAATTTCTCCATGCTCACACAGCCACGCATCACGTCCCACTCACTGTGCCTTAACTAAGACGGATGCAGACACCAAATATCCGAATATGGCAGGCAGGCCATGAGAGGCTCCGTAAACGGTCCAAGGCCACACATCTCCACGGGCATCCACGTGCTGCCAGCCCGCATGCACGGCAGAGCTCGAGTCAGCAGGGCCTCGCAGCAGTGGGAAATGAGAGGAACGACCGCGTTAGGCCCTACTGATCTGTCTGCCTTCCCCGCCGGCGTGGCGGACAGATTACGCGCGCACCGCCAAGACGAGGTCAATGGGCGTCCATCAATCAAACGCCATAGCCGCAAGTTAACGGGACCGGCAGCTGTAATAGTGTTCCGGCTTCAGGAAAGGCACTGAACCGCTATTGGAAACTGGTACTTGTAACTGCTATTTGTTAATGGTATTTTTAACTGGTCCAGAGCATTCTTAGTATTCTTAGAATCTTATCTGAATGTCTGTATATATATATATATATATATATATATATATATATATATATATATGTGTGTGTGTGTGTGTGTGTGTGTGTGTGTGTGTGTGTGTGTGTGTGTGTGTGCGTGCGTGCGTGCGCGCGTGTGCTTGTGTGTGTTTATTCTTGTTTGTATCTCAGGGTTACCAAAAATGAACTGTACAAATTTCCAAAGGAATTTTTTTTTCTTGTTTATTTTTGTTTGTACCCTTTGGTTTCTTAAATTAAACATGAAAGTATGAAAAGATTGCATATACCCCATCCTTTCATGAGCTACTTTCCCCAAAACAAGATGGAGTGTTTCATGCAGGCGTTTGCTAAGCCAAAGTGTTTACCCTCTTCCACTGTCCATGGTTTTAGTCTGTAACTCGCTCTCGCACGTGTGTGTGGTTTGTGTCTTAGCAAAGCCTTTCACGTATGGAGCTCAGCACCCCTGCAGATAACTAAGACCACGTCGCTGGATCCATGCCAAGAATATATTAATAAGACTTTCCAGGAGAAATCTCTGTGGGGGGGAGTAGAAACTAATCCATTCCAAGAATCTCCGAAAATGAAAATAAGAAAATGAGCAAAGGCGTATATGGCAGAGAAAGAGTCTCCAAGAAAGCAGCCGTTTGAGTGGTCACAGTCCGTGAATCCCACATGAATGTTCCGTCAGATTGGGGATGTGTTTCCTACTGGAGAATTAAAGCTTGAAAGGGTCTAAGCTGTCTGGGTGGCAGAATTCACCTGAGTTTGTATTACTAACTGAGAGATGGAGAATCGCAGGACTCACCGGAAAGAGGTGGATTCCGCACACGCACACAGTAATCGAGAGCGATGGGTTCGGTTCAGTTTTGCATGTGCATACCAATCACGGCACACCGAGCCTTTCACAGCCGAGGCTTTCACGTTCGGGGGAGAGTTATCATAAATGCTGTGACCATACAGCTCGTCACTCAATACGCAGCAAAGACACACAATCTCCTGCTCATATATGCTGCCATTTAGCATTAAGGTGATAATCTTCTTTGTATTTTTGCCATGCCGCTGGTGGCGTCTGCGTCATACCAGGGAGAGATTCATCAAACCAGAGAACCTGATCGTGTCCGTACGTCTAAAGGCGACAAAGCCGTTATATGCTGATGTGGGGCGATAATATATGTCTGTTTCATTTTGACGATCTCCTGCCAGTGTTAATTAAAATGAACGCTGTCTTGCAGCTGAGGGAGTTACACGCACATGTGCAGATATGCAACCAGTGAATGCGTGATGAGAGTGCAGTTAATTTTAAAATGGTTCTTTAAACACAGCATGCAACGCAAACTATTGCTGGTAGTATTAAACATAGCTAGAGTTTGGCGATCCTGATGGATCCTGTGATGTTTACCTAGCCACATGGACATGGACGTCGGGCCCCTGGCAGAGAGACAGAGAGACCAAGAGAGTGAAGCTACATAGCGCAGGTGAAACCCTGTAGAGACTAAAGTAAGAACATGACCATCAAAACCAATGTGGAACTATAGACTATTCTAGTGTGGGCTTCAGTGTGCAATTACATCTGAATAAAATGTTAAATATTTAACTCAAACAAAATAATTATTTAATTAGTTAAATGAAATTATTACCTCAATAAATCCAAGCAGTCTAATTCGGACCAAAGTCATTTATAAAAAAGTAGTAACAGTTTATAGAAGAATGGAGTGTTTGGAGGTTAACAGGTAGGCCTTACTGATCTTTAATAAAGAGTGTTTATTTCTTAAATTGAGATTAGTGTTAGAGAGAGAGAGAGAGTGTGTGAGTGTGTGTGTGTGTGTGTGTGTGTGTGTGTGTGTGTGTGTGTGTGTGTGTGTGTGTGTGTGTGTGTGTATGATGTCCAGTGTTGGTTCCTGCCTGTTTCCTGTGTTACTGGACTAGGCTCTGCCTGCCAGTGACCCTGAAATGGATTAAGTGGTTTAAAAGATGAATGAATGAATGAATGAATTAATTAATTAATTAAATTGTCATTATTGTACTTGGTTTCAAATTCTTTGCAGTCAATGACTGCCTGAAATCAGCTACCCACGGAAATCAGCAGATGCTGCATTGCTATCTTCCCTGGAGATGTTCTGTCAGGCGTGTAATTCAGCCATTTTCAGTTCCAGCTTGTGTTGAGAACTCCTTCTCTTCCAGTCTTCTGTCAGTGAAACGTGCGCTCAGTGGGGTCCAGGGAAGGTGAGACTTACCTGAATGAGCAACTGTCAAATATCCACATGCGGAAGATTTTACCGCACAACGTTTTCACCATAAGGCCCTACGTCGAGTGCTAAGCAGTTTGTTTAGTCGTTTATTGGCACAGGTGTTAAATTTGCAGAACTGTTTATTGCCACATACTGCTGATGCACAGCATTGAGTTTTGCTTCCTGAGCATTGTGTCAGCTTTTCTTTCTGTTGTCTGTTCTATTCTCTACCTCTAGGCTAAGACACACTGTTCAACAGTTGCACCACAACTGGGAAAATTCCCCAGTTATTTGGATCATGTTTTTATTTGAATAGTACAGAATCTTTATTGTTATTATACCCAGCTACAAAACTTTACATGACATCTCTAGATGTGACAAAGGCAGTCCAGAGAAGGCAAGCAGCAGCAGCACGTTAAAGGTGACGTCGTTCGGGTGTCACATCCCAGTCAGCAGGCAGACAAACTTCTAGCCAGGACAACACCTGCACACGAGCCGATCACGGCCCCCGGTCACGACGCACCTCAGTTAACTTCCCGGTCTTAGTAACACACAGAACACTGATCATTAATCCCTCACACCCGTTCCTCATCCACTCAACGTTATTTAATCCCACAGCTGTGTGTCCCCAGTGCTGGACTTCAGCCTCCCTCAGAGAGTCTCGCCGTGGTTACCAGAAGTCTCCGGCCACACTGATACTAGCCTGTGTCTTTCTTCGTCTGTTTCTGTGTCTTTATTGTCTGGTTTATGTAAATAAACCATCCTGCTACCATCATTTACACCTCATTCCCAGCAAATAACAAAATTAGATTTGTAGTCAAAATGTTCTGATTTTACATTTTTGCAGGATGTTGGTTGTTCTGAATTGTAATCTTAATAAATAGGTAGGTGCTGTATTTCTGAATGTGTGTGTGTGTGTGTGTGTGTGTGTGTGTGTGTGTGTGTGTGTGTGTGTGTGTGTGTGTGTGTGTGTGTGATGTCTTTTATGATGCTATAAGACTTCTTCCTCAGTTGGCTGGTGTTGGGTTTCCAGGTTTGGGAGCCTCATTCCAACAACATGCTACCTTCACCACATGATACAGATCCATCTGCATGTTCTCAATCCCACTGTTATATATCTGCGTTTATTCAAACACTCATTCATGTTCTCAATCCCACTCTTATATATCTGTATTTATTCAAACACTCATTCATGTTCTTAATCCCACTGTTATATATCTGCATTTATTCAAACACTCATTCATGTTCTTGATCCCACTCTTAAATATCTGTATTTATTCAAACACTCATTCATGTTCTTAATCCCACTGTTATATATCTGTGTTTATTCAAACACTCATTCATGTTCTCAATCCCACTGTTATATATCTGCGTTTATTCAAACACTCATTCATGTTCTCAATCCCACTGTTATATATTTGCGTTTATTCAAACACTCATTCATGTTCTCAATCCCACTTTTATATATTTGTGTTTATTCAAACACTCATTCATGTTCTCAATCCCACTATTATATATCTTTGTTTATTCAACACTCATTCATGTCCTAATCCCACTGTTATATATCTGTGTTTATTCAAACACTCATCCGTGCTCTTAATCCCACTGATAAAGATCAGTGCACAGCAATTGCACTTTAGACTAGTCACTAATTTTATTTATTAGAATTGTGGATGTGTGCTTTTTTAATTGCTTCAGTGTTTAAAGACTACAAAGTCTTAGTACTTAGTCTGTAGTATTTCCCCCTTCACAATATGACCAAATACTCATTATTTGCATCAAGTATGAGACAAGATGTAGGATTGAACATATACTTAATATATCTTTATATGTATAGCCTTTGTGTATTCAGACATACTGGCGTTCAAGTACTGCACATCCTAAGTATCAAAGCAAATTCCTGGTATGACACAAAAATTGGTCATATCCCTCAAAAAAACTGCCATGGCCAAGTCAACATGCAAGATGAAGAGTTTTGAATATACCTAGCATGCTTTACGAGAAACCTTTGCAAAAAAAAAGTGGACAAGGAGCCTCATGGTTAAAGATGCATGTGAGACAGGATGAGTTCAGAGTGGCACCAAAAGTCTCTGCACTGACCTCTGTTATGGTAATACGTGCTTACATGGTTGGTCATACAAAATACATGAAAATCATTGATTTTTTGCCTGTTTCATTCTGTGCGCACACACACACACACACACACACACACACACACACACACACGTGTTTAGATTCTGCTATAGCACTTTGAGGAACACACAGACAAACGTGAACAATGCAAACGTCAGTGGCAGCTGTACCCTGTGGCTGCCTGGGAAGGTGGTCTCTGTCCACAGGGAAAGGCCTAGCTGTGTGGAGCCTGTTTCTAGGGGGTGGGGGTGACTCTAGGTCTGCCTCACCTTCACATGCATGTTTTATGTCTCTTGTTCAAAGCAGCCATGGGTCACATCGTATCTGCCCAGCCTCTGTATGCGCAGTCATGTCCTGTGTGCAGAGTGAGGTGGTGGTATGGCAGCGCCACGCTGGCTAACAGCCTCACCTTGCAATTAAGTGTACTGTGCAATTAAGTGGTATTGATTTGTGAGGCTTTTTGTTGCTGACTTTAACTTCAGCACAAGTGAAAATCAAGTGACAACCACAGAAATAACAGATCTGTCTATCTATCTATATCTATCTATCTATATATATATATATATATATATATATATATATATATATATATATATATATATATATATATATATATATATGTCTTTATTTGATTTATTTGTAACAGCCTCAGTAAAATCTGAAATGTTCTGTGCTGTTTTCTCAGCCTGCTTTTAACAGAGAAGATTAGAGGTCAGAGGTTTATGTTTGAAGTTCGCTCGGGGTCCTGCCACTTCTAATGACCTGGAACGTCTTCACAGACCAGATCCAGCCTGCTGGAAACCGGAGCAAATGTGTAGTTTAGCACAGCAGAGGGTCGTATCCAAGGGCAACAGGCCTATTTCTCAGATCATTTGAATTCCGTGCTAAAATGAGTCTTGATCTGTTTTAAGGGGAAGGAGTGTCTAAGCAGTGATGAGTTCAGATCTGAGCTTCAGGTCTTTTTCACACCAGTAACTGTGACGCAACCGTCGCCAGGAGACGCCTGGTAAAAAAAGGACTTAGATGTTTCATTTGCATTCTGCCTTCTATGCTACATTCTGTTAATAATCAACAATGCTATCGATGTATGAACATTAGTCTTCAACGACTTCAGGGTTTCATAAATATTTCAGTTTTAAACATATTTAATGGTTTCTAAAGAGTGTTCATGTTAGGATAAATAGTGACTCTGCACCTTGAAAGGTTAGTTAGTGAGTAGCTCGTTAATCAGATTAGGCTTGAAATTCATATCGATTATTCTATGCACACAGTGAAATGGTTTTTAAAATTTAACTTGTGCAATGCAAACTATGAATAGCGACATTCACCCACTGGCAACCAGATCCATTCCGTTTGTAAACAGCGATTGTCCAGAAGGTACTATGTATTGCAAACCCCTGAAGAAGAGTCCAGGCAGTCCTGAAGAAGTACCAGTGCATTAATGTCATGGTGAACATGCAAATGTGAAGTGTGATCACATTGTTTGCCATTATTGATTGTTAAGTGTAAAAACAGCCGGGACATATCACCCTCAGGCAAAACATGTCCTCTCTGTCCTGGTGTCGCACCCTGTCCCCAGCTGGGTCTGGTGTGTGTGTGTGTGTGTGTGTGTGTGTGTGTGTTTGCTGAGAGACACTTGGCCCTCTGGGCTTACGAGTTTCCTCTGCCTGATGCTAACCCAACCTGCTACACAGCTTGTACTTTAACCAAGACCTGGAGAGAACATAAAGAATGAAACACACACACATACACACACACACACACACACACACACAGAAGCTTCCTATGGGTATAAAAACATCGCTGACTTTTAAACTGTAATGCTCCGGTCTTCATGCATGTCTTGTCCAGGACAGGAAGTTATGGCAGGTGTAAATGGAACAGACAACGTGCCTGTTTAACAGCGAGGCTTGTACAGGGGCTCCACTCCATGGAAGAATCAGATCACACCAATCTGCCCAGCCCTGAGAAGGTCAAAGGTCACCTCCACCTCAATGCAAATGCCGTACGAATAAAGCTCTGTTAAGCACAGATGTCAGTATTATAAGTCAACAGGCATTTCTGTCAAGTAGTCCTCTGACACGCGTATACTGACCAAAAACGTAGTTATCATGGCTAGTTTTTATTTTTAATGCTAGATAAATTGTTTTTACAAATTACTTTTTTTCCTGTGATATTCTGGTCCTGATCAGTATTTAAACAACACATACTTTTTTGAGGGAATTGAGAGGTTATAGGGTTCAATGTATAAAACAAAATAAATAATCTCTGTGATTTCTGACATAAAGAGCCAGGTGTAATTTAGAGCTAAATCTGCCAAACACCTCGGTTTAATCTAGCCGACACAGAAAAACAATCAAGAATAACACATAACACTACACGTTATGAAATGTATCAAAGACATGTTTACT
>NC_137510.1:1910000-1915000 GCF_041902795.1 Electrophorus electricus | reverse complement strand
ATATTTCTGAGATTTGGCAAAATTTACTGTGTGTGTGTGTGTGTGTGTGTGTGTGTGTGTGTGTGTGTGTGTGTGTGTGTGTGTACACAGGCTCATTAAGGCAAATATCTCATCAGCCAATCACATGGCATGTAGACACAGACAAGATGACCTGCTGAAGTTCAAACTGAGCATCAGAATGGAGAAGAAATGTGATTTAAGTGAACGTTGGATGGTTGTTGGTGTTAGACATGCTGGTCTGAGTATTTCAGAAACTGCTAATCTACTGAGATTTTCACACACAACCATCTCAAGGGTTTACAGAGAATGTTCTGAAAAAGAGAAACTATCCATTGAGCAGCAGATCTCTGGGTGAAAACATCTTGTTGATGCCAGAGGTCAGAGGACAATGACCAGACTGGTTTGAGCTGATAGAAAGGCAACTCAAATAACCGCTCGTTACAACCGAGGTATGCAGAAGAACATCTCTGATCACAAACACGTCAGACTGTGAAGCACGCGGGCTACAGCAGCAGAAGACCACACCGGGTGACACTCCTGTCAGCTACGGATAGACGACTGAGGCTACAGTTCACAAAATTGGACAAAAGAAGACTGGAAAAATGTTGCCTGATCTGACAAGTCTCAATTTCTGCTGTGACATTCGGATGGTGGGGTCAGAACCTGACATAATCCATATGAAAGCACGGATTCATCCTGTATCAACAGTTCAGGCTGGTGGTGGGTGTAACAACTGAGCAGTGTTTAAATGCCACAGACTAAGTCCGTTTCATTATGACCACAGTCTAACCATCGTGCCATTTTGTCACAAAGCAAAAATCATCTCAAACTGGTTTCTTGAACATGACAGTGAGTTCACTCCTCCACAGGCACCAGACCTCAGAGCACATTTGGAATTTGGAGAAACAGGAGTTTGGAGAATTTGGAGAATTTGGAGAAACATCATAGTTGTGCAGCCCACAAATCTGCCGGACCCGTGTGCTGCCGTCGTGTCAATATGGACCAAAATCTCAGATGAATGTTTCCAGCACCTTGTTGAATCTGTGCCACAAAGAATTAAGGCAGTTCTGAAGTCAAAAGGGCACTGGCAGCATGTACCTAAAAGTGCCCAGTACGTAATACGGCGGCCAGCGCCCTCCATGCGCCCTGACCTGACCAAGTCCAAATGCATCAGTGAGTTAACCTCCTTTTCCTTTACGTTTTGATGCCTTATTAGTAGTAAAGTGGTCTTTGTTGTTGCTGCTGTTGTTGGATTTTTTCCATATAATTATTTTTTAAATAATTTTTTAAAAGCACCTTTTATACATTTAAATGGTTTTTAAATCAAAATTTTCAAAATGCAAAAACAAATGCCAACTAATTAGAATTAACATATGAAGTAACTTTAACACAAAACACTGTGTGTGGTACTACCATTTAAATAAACAGAAAGACATTTTCTAAAATAAAACGTATACAATTTGTGATTTAAAAAAATGGTTTCAATAAAATGCTAAAATTATAGGTTTCTGAACAGGTATTTGGTTTCATGTGAAATATTTGTCTCACCTAATTGCAGTTCTATACTGCAAAAAAATTAATCTAGCATAGCCAATTAAAAATGACTTTTATTCACATAAATAGTGTTCATTATGTTTGGTTTCCTTTGTAATTACATCCTGTAATGTGAGTTAGTCAGGTCCTAAAGTTGGCAAAAGCAGCAGATGTTTGCATCTTTCTTTTTAAGCTCTGTTCAGTCTGCCTTTTTTGACACTGTGGTCAACCGTTCAGACTCCAGGCTCATTTACCGTGTGCCGTCTTTGACCCAGGGAGAGATTTAACTCAGTAATTACAGATTAAAGGCAAATAACAACATAATCTATCACGTCACATGCAGCCTCCGGTGTCACACACAAGTACAGATGAAATGGAAATCTAGCGTCTTCATTCAGGATGGAGTCATCTGCGCACTGTGACTGCCATTCAACAGATAAATGCCTGCAGAGACATGCACTGCCATCGAATAATGGCATATAAGAAGTAAAAGACTACGTTTATTGCCGCAAGCCTCATTTTAAACACCACTCACACGTGTTACCTTGTTCTGCTCGATCCCTGCTCAACGCTTCCAGCTGATTGGTGGTAATTTGTTAAGGCCTACAGTGGGATACGAACGGTAGCTGTCCAGCACTTCACATGGCTATTAGGGTAATAAAAGAGCCAATCAGAGGTGGACAGGGGATTAAAGTTGTTTTTTACCACTCTGCAGTGCCGCGTTCATATAATTCATCATATGCGTGTTATACACTCACCATTCATCACCATGCATCTGCGCCAGAGCACCACGATACACTCCACGATACACTCCGCAACCTATGGCCAGAGCCGTGGGAGTGTGTGTGTGTGTGTGAGAGAGAGAGAGTGAGAGTGTGTGTGTGTGTGTCTGAGAGCGAGAATGTGTGTGTCTGTGTGTGTGTGAGAGAGAGAGAGAGAGAGAGAGATTGTGTTTGTGTGTGTGTGTGTGTGCCTGTGTGTGCACGTGTGTGTGCGTGTGTGTGTGTGCGTGTGTGTGCATCTGTGTGCGTGCGTGTGTGTGTGCGTGCACGTATGCCCGTGTGCGTGTGTGTGTGTGTGTGTAGGCGTGTATGCGTGCGTGTGCATGTGTGTGTGCGTGAGTGCGTGTGTGTGTGTGTGTGTGTGTGTGTGTGTGTGTGTGTGATATTTGCGCCACTCACAGTAAAGGGAATAAACAGACACTTTATCAAAAACCACTGCATCTTTATTCTCCTCCAAGGCATTATCAATCAATACAAGAATTAGCAGTTAAATAACCAATAGTCTCAGTAATCGATCTCAGTTTACACACAGTAAGAACAAAGCATTACACAGTGCTTTGGAGGAGAGGAGGAGAGGTTGTGTGTGTGAAGGGAGGCAATGTTGCGTGTGTGAGAGGAGGGGAGGAGGTTTCTGAAAGGCTGCATTTGTGTTACGGACCTGTTTACTCCCGACAGAGTGATTAGTGATGAGAAAAGAAAACCAACTCCTGACCCCTGCGTCACACCCCCACAACCGCCATGACCGCTCCATCCCTCATCTGCGCCCCCCGGCCCTGTAGCGCATAGAGAGCAGCTCGTGGGGGCGCCGTTGGCCCTGGGCAGGCCTGATGGTTCCCCTTCCCCAGCTCCTGGCACCGGTCCAAGAAGCAAAACCAACCCGAAGTAACATTTGTTGTGCAGCTGTTATGGATTTTTTATTTTTCTTCTTCTCCTTTTCAAGTTTCTGATGCCAGGGCCGACGTGCCTCTCGCTAGGAGAGCAAGGGAACATCACGAGTGCTCTGTCTCCAGAGAACAGGCTTCAACAAGGCCAGAAATCAATACAAATCTCCAGCCATTTAGAACCCAAATGTAAGCGCTATCCCCTACGGAGACCTGGGGGCTAGCAGAGACATACTCCGAGCTCATGCCTGCAGTATTAGAGCACTGTGGCTGTTGCTAGGCTCTGGTTTCCTACAGCAGGTAAACAAATACCTGCGATGACTAACAGTCAAATGATTTTATGTAATACAATATCACTCGTGTCTCCGTAGATTTTTTCCTTACCCTCGGGCCTTCCGCCAAACGCCTGGGTCTTTGGGGGTGAATGCAGCGAAAACAGGGGGCCGCAGTGTGGGGGGTAAATGGTCTCCATCGCACTGCCGGCGCCTTCATAGAACACAGCCCTGTATGAGCATGGACGCGTTCCTGTTTGGCCTCACAGTATCATCCCACTTCCAATACCGTTTGTGGCAAAAGTTTTGAGCAGCAACCACACCCCGTCTGGAGCCCGGGTCCTGCGGGTGGTAGACGTGTGCTGGCAGACTGTGCTCTTCTGGACTGAATCTTTCCTCAGATCTTTCTGAACCAGTCCTCCAGCTCAGGGGTGTGTCACCACTGGCACAAACTTGGTGTTAACCTTCCACGTTCTCCCTGGTGTTTCTCTAGCTTCTCGTACATCTTTAATGTTTCCATCATTTGGGGTTGACATGTTTATTATCACTGCTGTTTTCCTTTCTACCATCACAACATCTGGTTGGTTTGTCACTTCTTTTGCCTGTCTGTAAAAGTGGTATTATTAATATATTCATATAATGTTACTGGCTCATTGCTGAAAATGTACAAAAGTACCAACGGTTAAAGTTGATCGGAATTGCATTCAGTTTGGGGGATCTTTATGAAAATGATTCCCTCTCTGACTCTGTCACACTGTTGATTCTGTTTGTGCTTTGAGGCGTTGCTTTACAGGCAAGCCACAAGGGGGCGCTGTGGCAAGAGCCAGCGAGACGGTTTATTCCTCATGTGACTTGTCTCTCCATCGTGGATGATATGATTGGCCAACGTGTCAGTTACTTCCTCTCTAACTAGTGATGTGAGTCATCAAAATAATATAATTTCCTTTTGTCTTTTTTTCTACGCTTTCTATGTTAAGGACTCGAGGTAGAATTATTGTGATTCATGTTTCTTTGCTTTTAGGGGCATGAGGTGTTGGGTTTGTTATTTTGGCCTGAGCCCGCCTGAAGAGATACTCCTATTTGTTTTGGTTTATGTTAATTTGTGATCTCTAGTGGAGATAAAGAGAACGTCTGAAACCCGGTGGAGTGTTTGTCTCCGGGAATTCTTTTATGTTACGTCCTTTTGGACCAAGACTTAAGAACCCATGAGGTGCCTTCGGGTCATAACATAGCACATAATGTCTTAGAGTGCCTCCCACAAACACAGACACATACACACACAGCCATCTCCTCTGTGTGTGTGTGTGTGTGTGTGTGTGTGTGTGTGTGTGTGTGTGTGTGTGCGCACTGTCCTTTGTCATTTTGAGGTCTTGTATCTGGTTGCTGTGAGTGGGATAAAATAGAACTGCTTATGCAATGTGTCCAAAGGTGAAGATTTAATGTTTGTTTTTGTGTGTGTGTGTGTGTGTGTGTGTGTGTGTGTGTGTGTGTGTGTGTGTGTGTACATGCTAATCCCTAGAGTACTCAGATTG
>NC_137510.1:1900000-1905000 GCF_041902795.1 Electrophorus electricus | reverse complement strand
TAGACTTTCCACGATCCCACATAAAGCCCTGTAACACTAAAGCCCACAGTATGCCTGTTCCAATGCCGAAAACCTCGAGCCTGTAAAGGGTTGCAGAGATCCAGCACTAGGGCTGAACCTCCATGGTGTAGTGGCACCTCTCGTAGCTAGAGCAGAGTGTGGAGTGAATCTAATGCCACCTGGCACTGTTACCGGCTCACAGGCAGCAGATGCACAAAGGTCTTCCTCGCGTGGACACAAATACCCCGACAGGGTGCTCCTCTGCCCTCTACCTGCCCCAAGTAAGCGTGATGGGGTTCAGCGGACAGAGCCCAGCTTCGGCTCCACCCCTTAGTGGCGTCTGCGGAGACACGCCCACTGGGGCCTAGGGGATCGCTGCAGCGTCCTAACAGAGATTTACCGGTGTGAGTGTCAGCAGGAGGGAGTGTATTTACACACAGATCAGAATATACATGCTCTGTAGTGCTTGTATGTGACAGTGATGTATGGAGCAGAAAAGTGTAGTGAACCAGGGGATCGCAGGCCCAGCTGCAGGAACTTTAAATCCAGTTTCAGACAAACATGCCTTTGGGGCAATGGTAGCCCAGTGGGGAGGACTTTAGAGTAATGAGCCAAAGGATATGGGTTCAAATCCAAGTGCTGCCAGACCTTCACTGGTTCATAATTGAGCAAAGTCCTCTGCTCTAATGGCTGATGTAGAGATATATATATATATATAAAGAGAAGGGTTTCTCTAGACTGTAGACCCATTAATGTTTCCATCTAGCCTAGATCTTCAGAAATGTGCTGGTACAAAACAGGTCTGAACTATGTCCACCTTTCTATCAATATTAAGACTCCAGCAAAACATCTTTTCATACAAGGCTCCCAATGAGGGCTTAAAGACATCTTTTATAGAATCGGGTTTTCAAGCGAGCGATGTGTTTTCCAAAGTACACCAAGAGTCTTTTGTTTTGTTTGTTTGTTTGTTTTTAACTCCTATGACAGTGGCTGATTTTCCTGATTATTCATGACATGTTAGGGAAAAGGCAAACACATGATGGCAACATCCATGTTCAGTGACACAGAACAGTGCATAAGACGACTGGTGCAGCCTGTTGCTCCCTGTTACACTCAAACCAACCAATGCACCATGATAGACACACGGTATACTGCTGCCACAGAGCAGCACGACAGAGCTCAGAAACACTGACTGCATGGTGCACTGCCATACCATAATGGGTCATGGTTTTTTGACCTCATGTGGATTCAATATTCCCAAGTTTGAATTCAGAGGTTGATTATGCCCATCAGAAGAGCGCCATCATAAAGCATCCGCCCCTCAGATTCCTGGTTGCACACAAACCTGGAGCAGACGGTGTTGAATGATGTATTTCACGGGAACAGTAAATATTGACAGGTGTGTCATGTGCTTCCCACAGCTCGCCGCAGGCCATGGAAAAGGGGGCATACTAATTGGCAACCTCCACTACACGCCAGGCCATTGGCAGCTGTCTGACAGCATTGTATCGACTGGGCCGGGATGGCCTTGTCCTGCACGCAGCCCCTCGCGGTCCCTTCCAGCAACAAGGGTTCTGAAGACAAGATGGCTGCCTGGCCAAGAACTCCTTTTTGAGCAGATTTTACATCAGTTGCTGTCCTGGAACCCTCTGGGAGCGGAAATCAATTGCCTTACCTGGATCCTTTTGGCTTTCCAGAACCGCAGGGGAGACTTTTTTCAAGTTCGGGCAGCAAACCTGTCATCGTTGCCGGGCTGCAAGCTGCAGGTGAGCTGGACCTGTGGGGTTGCAACCCTCCTCTCCAGACAGACCCTGCCAAGGCTTAAGACCACATTAAATGAATCATCAAAGTCACAACAAAGCTGTTTGATCTTCCTCCGGTTCGCTTCAGATCCTTCAAACAGTTTACCCGATGGAGTAGTTTGTCGAGCTGATGTTTGTGGGACATCAGAGACACTCGACAGCAAAGGAGCATTTTCACCATCCTCGCAGTGAAAAATGACACATAATGTGTGTTTTTAGAGTCCTCACTGAAGTGGAAAGAAAACGAGGAAGAAAAGAAATGGAGCCAGAGGTGGAACCCTGTCTCGTAGGCACTGAGAACTTACACCACGGCCCCTGTTGACAGAGATAGTCCACATGAAATCACTTTCTTCAGCTGCAGGACAGACTCGGAAAATGTGTTCCAAACACCCATAAGGCCAATAGCTTCCAGCCATCAAAGTCAGGCCCTAAGGCTCTCTGGTCCCCAACCCCCAGTTTCCAGACAGTTACCCAATTTCCAGTTAGTTCCCCAGTTTCCAGTCAGTTCCCCAGTTTCCAGTCAGTCCCTTAGTTTCCAGACAGTTCCCCAGTTTCCAAACAGTTTCCCTATTTCAAGTCAGTTCCCCAGTTTCCAGTCAGTCCCCTGCCCCAGCCAAGCTCCTGTCCTGGCATGGTCCTGGTGAGGGACAGCGTGTGACAGTTTGTGAGGCCATAAATTCCACCTGAGCCTTTGTCACACTGCCTGGCTTACAGGGGTGAAAGCTACACAGTAGGATGGGGTAAATAAGCTGAACGGAGAAGCCCTGTCGCCAAGCCACTCCCATAACAACCATAATGTAAATCACAGGCGCAGAGCTCCGCCTCCATGCAGGCTCTCTCCATCATCTCTCCATCATAAGACTTCCAGAGTGACCAGGAGACCTGAGACCTCTGAGCAGGACAGGAGGACAGAGAGACGCTTCTTGGGGTTGCAGAGTCTGTAGCACTCGCAAGTGAGCAAAAAAACAAATAGGAATAAAATATGTTTATTGGTGTGAAATAGATGTGCGGCTTTTAGTAGACTTTTCCAAAGCATTAGAATAATTGTCAGCTATCAACTGATTGCTCATATTCCCAGCTGGTTCAAATAGCCAAATGAGTGCTGCCAGTGTTCCATTAATGCAAATGGTATCTTTAATGAAGACGCAAATGGCATCTTTAACAAAGACAACCTGGATTAAATGGGCACTTAATGGCAAGCAACTGCAGCACACGTACACGGTATATTGTGTCATTTCCCCATACTATTCTCCATCGTGTGACATACAGTGCCCAAGATTCATTCTCGTTTGCATGTTAAACTGTGAAAGATGTGCAGCGATGGTAGCAATTAAGCCCACATACATGCACCTGTATGTCACACGCATCACCACCGAGTGGCGTGGGAGAAGACAGCGATGAGTTCTTTTTTTGTTGTTGTTTAATTAGCGAGACCCGGCGGACTTGGCATGGTGCCGCCGGCCAGTCCAGAAACGTGGCCAGAGTTAATCGCCTCATCTGTGGATATTCGCTTCCCCTGCCCTGCATCCCACTAGCCGCCTCGCTAAATCGGCACCCTGCGCCTTATACAAACATCAACACGGCCAGCAGAGCCGGCATATGGTCAGAGACGTCGAGTGTCCCGCCGCTCTGACTTTCGGAGAGTTGGGGTTCTTTTCTTTCCCTTGGAGGCCTCCGGATGTACTCATCTGTTTGCATGCTGAACGACTGGCACAAATTCCGCCCCAGGTCCACATCCGCTGCGTTTGGCTCTCACCATTTTCCCGTGGCGCCACCTCTCTCGCTCTTGCGCTCACTACTTCACGCTCCGGCTCTTGTTCATTGCGTGTTTGAATCATCACCTGTCTGTCTGTCTCCCCCGACACATTCCTCCACACTGTTTACGCCACATACATTTGGCCTTGCCATGCAAAGCCCCCGTTAACACCCCACCTGTCTGCTGCCGGAGGAGGGGCACTATTGCGGGTCGAGACCCATTTTGAGGATCACTGCTAGAGAAATGTCCTGATGAATGTTAAACATCAAGGAGAATCAAAATCTGTCATCTCCACGAGGCTCCCATCACTCTCAAACTAACTCTCTCTCCCTCTCTCTCTCTGAGTTATTGACTCGGATGGGAAGCTGGAGTGCTCAGCTCAGTCTCTGCACACTGTGCCCGTCAGTGGGATCTAACAAAGCAAGCTGATCAGGCTTTTCCACATATTTCTAACACAGCCCAACATGTTTTTAGACATTTCAGGATTTTGAGTAAAACTTTGATGTCATTTTATAACCTTCGCTTGCCTTTATATATATATATATATATTCATTGAGACTTATTTAATTAGCTTTTCAGTTACCCAGGAGGATACCACTGAGAAGAAAGAGGGGCCCATCTGATCAAAGCTTCTGACCTGATGTTTGTCTACTTCACTGACTCACTTTTGTTTTCTCAGCCTGCCACCCCTGTGATCAGTAATGGAATGTCCCGGGAAGAACTACTATTGATTAACAGAAAGCAGGACTCACAACTCTCTGCCTCTCCGGCCCGCGGAGAGCAAAGTGTGCTCTCGGGAAAACCCAACACCCATCTTCATTTGCGGCTATGCTGAACATGACCGATGCCGCCGCTGTCAGAAACACAGCTCCGACGTCGTTAGAAACATGAATCATACGTGCGAGGAATAGTCAGGGTGCGTCCACGTCACAGAGCGTGTGTAATCGAATCGACGCGTAGTTGGTGGATGGTTCTGGACTGCTGTCTCCTCGTTTTTTCCGTCTTGTCTCTCCATCTGCCTGCCCTTTGTTTCGTCCGTGAATCTCTAATGACAGATGGAGGAGGAGACGGAGCTCTCACAACCCATGAGCTACACCTTTGGCTTTGCGTCGCCAGAGGCGTGGTGTTCATTTATTCTTCCCAACTACACAACTTTACGAACCCCAGCATAAACTTGTAGGTATGTCTGTGAAAATACAATCTTCAGTAACACTTTATTGAGAACACTGTTTAGGAGGCTACTTGACACCTACATAAGTCATTCGTGATAGCAGACAAGCATACATAAACATTTAGAAAGGCTTATTCCAAAAAGTACCAGCTATTTAAAAAAAATAAAATAAATTTAAAAAAAAAGCTGCTTTTGTCAACTTTGTTTTGTGTCAAGTGATACAAATTTCTGGTGACAACAGACTGTGTCACAACACCGTGTGGGGTGAAAT
>NC_137510.1:1880000-1892500 GCF_041902795.1 Electrophorus electricus | reverse complement strand
CTCTACCTGTACGCAGCCTATCCGTAATGTCATCGCCCTGAATCGTGGCCCGTCTGAACCATCAAACGCATGGGCTGCCTGCGGATTTAAACTCCAGCCACACGCAGATGGGGAGATTAATTAGGGATAAACCCTCTGATGGCATGACGCACAGAATTATTAATGGGACTCGCGGGTTCGTGCGTCTGCACGCGCTGACGCCCAATTGCTTGGTGCGCTCTCCTCTCTGCACTCAGACAATTAAAACGTTACGCTGTTATTTCCTTATTCCGTTAATCACCGCTTTTGCAGAGGACTCATCTGCAGGTCTCGACACACAAGGTACCGCAGCTGTAGAATCCGGATGAAGGGGGGAGTTTTTTGCTGAGATATGGATTGCTCGGAATGCTGGAGTGTCGTGCTGTAGCGTGTCGGAGGAGTCGTGGAAGCCTTGCTGTCAGAGCAGCTTAATAATGACGCGCGCGACGTGCGCGTTCGCCGTGGAGCAGGACGGAGATGGCATCTCTAAGG
This sequence comes from Electrophorus electricus, assembly GCF_041902795.1. Lineage (NCBI taxonomy): Eukaryota > Metazoa > Chordata > Actinopteri > Gymnotiformes > Gymnotidae > Electrophorus > Electrophorus electricus. Next base: position 1,891,990 of record NC_137510.1, on the reverse strand, counting down.
AGCACACGTACTGATTTGTCTCAGTCACTCGTGTTTGGAGTTCCAGCCCGGACAAGCCAAGTGCAAATTATGAATGACATTACACCGATATTCCCTCCAGTGTTAGTCATTGCCAAGTCTCCTGTGATATCTGGGGCACCACTACTGCACTGTACTTACAGAGACAAAGAAGACAGCTTATGTGTGCTACATCCAATGGAGACAATCACTGTGTCCATCACTGTGTCCAATAGAGTCAATCGATTTTCCAATGGAGACAATCACTGTGTCTCAACCTAATGCTCATGGAAGGTGGTAAGACAGAAGGAGACACACAGGGGACAGGAGTAACTGCCTGATCCAGTCATAACACACCAGCTCCTCCTGACTGGCCAGTATAAGTCTGAGTTACCAGGCAGAAGGGAATTAAGATTGAGGAGACCAGTCCCTCTGTGCCCTCCTGGTCTTGTACGGTGTTACGATCACCAGACAGATGACACATTATTCTTATGGGGACATTAAAGTATCAAGACGCACAAGGCTGGTTAGTCATTTCAACAGTTTAGGCTGATACAGTTACACAGTGCACAATAACTAGTTCTAAGGGCCAGAATGACCAATATTTACGTTGCAGATCATGGCAGCAGTGCTGATGAATAAGGAAGGAAGTTATTATTTTGAAATGGTATTACACAAATGACTGTATTCACTAACTGTCGTCGTCATTAACTCAGCTAAGCGAAGCCCTTGGGTAGGGTGCGTTCCTAGACAGTGATGATGTCACTGCATTCTGACACAGCGATGACATCGCTGCATTCCGACACAACAATGACGTCACTGCATTCCTACACAGCATTGATGTCATTGTCCAAGTCTATAACAGAATATCAAGTGCTAACTGAAAGAAAGAAAGAAAGAAAGAAAGAAAGAAAGAAAGAAAGAAAGAAACTAGATTAGAAAAGAGAGCTGAGAACTTTAGAGCCATCTGGAGAAATCTCAGTACATTGATATTAATGTCGATCTTTTTTGGAGCCTTGTACCTCGGCTCAACACCTCTCCACCACCATCACTGAAACTGGCAAATTAGGACACTTCCTAACTGGGAGGAATAGGACACAACCGCAGCAACCGAGAACCACATCCCCCATCACCACAGTAGAGCTGCTCCAATTCTGCACAACCACCTCCACCACAAAGCTTATAATAAATTCATAAGAAGATGGGTTGTCCTACATAATCCTAGAAAATCAAATGAAATATCCAGTGACTTCCTCGAAAAAAGGAATCTACCTTCTACCTTCTTTTTTTTATTCTGGAGAATAAAGTTGAATTACGATGAAACGATGCTGGAAGGCAATGGTGAGATTTATCGGGAATAAACACTCGCTGTTCTGCAGCTACAAGGCAGCATACCATGTGACATGGCATTTGACCAGCCGCAAATCTCCAGGCATGAGCCCGGCACGCTGACATTGAGGAGGCAGGACTACGCACGCATTTGTTTAGGAGGTCCTTTAAGTCCTCATAAAGCCCCAAACCTCCCGCTGTGTTTTCTCTAAACATTTCATTCATGGAATATTCCACACCACACTTCCCTGCTGTGGCACCACACTAAGAATGGGTTTTTGGGTTTTTGTTTTTTTTCCCCACGGGGAATGTGTGCTGAATAAACAGGAACCTGATTGGGCAAATCACTACTTATCTCTGAGCCATTTCCTGCATTCTGATTTGGATTCCCAAGCTGATTAAGGACTCTGCTCCCGAGATTCATGAGGTCCTACTACAAAGCCCGAGTCGAAACTCATTTGGTTAAGATACGTGTAGAGTCCAGAGATAATTTGATAACAGACTTTTCTGGTTGCGTGATGGATGTATACACCCCCCCCCCCCCCCCCCCCCAAAAAAAAAAAAACAAAACCCCACCAAAAATAGAATAGAATAGAAATGTAATAGAATTGCTGCACCACTCGGGGGGGAAACGTCAGCTGAAGAGATATGAGTGCAGCGGGCTACTGAGCATGCACAGGAGGGGAAGTTGGGAAGGTGGCGTCTGTGTAGTTTCTTAATCTGCATGGTTCTGTTCTGCTTGGGCACTGTTCCTGCTTTTCTCCTTGTCTGCTTAAAGTACTTGTCTCCGAATCCCAGTAGGAAGCGTTTGGGATGGGCGGGGTGGTGTTTGAGGTGGGTGTCTGGGCATTCATCTCAATAACCATTGCCCGCCTCAGCTGTGGATTTCATTAGTGCCCACAGCAAGGGCAGACCCACGGAGGGTCCGAGGGTGGGGGCTTCTCCTTCAGCCGCCGGGATCCTGCCAAGCTGGATGCCAGGAAACGGCCCTCACGAGGCTTCTGAGGGGACAGCGATGCAGGACGGTGACGCAGGACAGCAGTAATGCTGATTTACTGCCACTATGTCATTGTTTAGAACGTGGTCCTGAGCTAGACACGAGTGTCACGGGCAGGCGGAAAAGAGCCCCGATGCATCTTTGTTTTTAACTTTCAAAAGAGGTGGAGCCGACTGTGTGACATCACGATCCAAAAACCACCGAGATCTACAGTCTAGAAAACTATAAAGCGCTTTACCAACGTCTAGAAACAGACAGCTTCCATTCATAATGTTGCTGCTATTTCAGCTTTCCAACTCTGTCTGTCTCTTTCCCTCTCGTTTGTTTTTCCCAGGTCTCCCTCCCTGTTGGGTTCCAGATTTACCCAAAGCTGCGACCTCCTCCCTCATCACTTCTCCCATGCTCCCCTTGGCCTCCTCCATACACCATACACTTCCCATAATAAATCTCTTTTCCACTGGGGCTCACCCTCCGGCTACCACAGACACACCGCCCACGTCCGCGTCTCACCAACGGCCGTCGGGGCTGGGCCGTTACGACTGCCCCGAGCGCGAAGGAGAGAAGGGCGTAAAAACAGAACAAAATAAACATAGAGGAAGGTCTGTTTAGTGCACTAACAGTCTGTTTGGTGCAGTCTACGCTGTTAGTGCACTATCGAGCCTCCAGTAAATATCACCTTCCATATAAAATGCACACGCCAAATACCACAGTCAATTTGTATACTAAAATGGACTTGCTATCTGTAATGGGCTGATTTATACACAGGTTTTATATGCATGTAGTTGCAATTGACAAAATAATCTCATTTTCTAAGTTAATGGCCTGCATCAATACAAGCCACGGCCGAACGGCAAATTTTACACCTCAACAGCCTTCAAGCCTCCTTCATTAAATAATCGATTTTGAGTTCTCTGTACATCCAAAGCTTTCATCATCCAAAAATATTCACTAAAAAAAGTTCACAAATTCCAACACTGAAAGCATGAAAATGATGGTTTCCTTTAATTATGAAAATGTGCTCTTTACTTATTTGTGCATCTGCACACGAGGGGATGCTAGTGAAGACGACTCCTCTGATCTGTGAGCCAAAGGGCGGAGAACGGCTGGGATGAAACCGGAACACCAGCCCGTCCCACTCCTTATGGGTCTGGCCTGTCCCATGGATGGATGGAGAGAGACACCTTCACGTTGCTAGGCTTATTAAAGGCTCATAAAGGCTGGGACCTGTACCCAGGTGCTGTTTCGGTCTGATAACACCGCTGCTGTCGCTGTGCCGCGGACGAGGCGACGTACGCCGGTCTGGGGAGCCCGTGCGGCACGTGCACAGGCCTGCCAGCTCCTGTTCTGGCGACGCAACACCGCAGAGCTGGCGGCTCCGCTCGAGCGGGCGGGTTCACAGGCAGGTGATATTTGCACAGGCCTGTAGCATTCCAGGAATGTGGCACTGGGGTAAAAAAGTAAAGATGGAAAACGCCACGGTATTTCGTGGAGGCTATGCCAGTACCCAGGTGCTGCTGCATCGGTCTAATTAAAAAACTAAAATTAGGGCTTGACATGCGCACTAAGCCTTCGCTTTGTTGAACAAAAGCAAACTTTGCAACCTCCGGCTTCTTTCGCTTTCTCCCCATTAAAAAGTCTCATTCTTTACAGACTGGGATCTCGGCCAGAGTCAGAAATGAAGTACTGGGCTAATTCTCTTGATAAGTCACGGAAAATGGCTGACACTCGTAGTCACTCCAGTTATACCCGCTCATATCACCGTGCTTGGAAACACACGCTTGCTTAACCAACACCTCGAGCTGCTCTCCCCCTCACCCTCGCTGCTGACGTCACGCTCAGTCTCACTAGCCGCGAGATTTTATGCCGCGCGTGCGCGTTCACATTTATCTGAAGGAATCCCGCGCGCGCCGTTGCGACGGGAATCGCTTTCGGACGAAGTACCCGGTGAAGTTGATTTAACGCCACCGGACGTTCTCACGTTTGTCTTTATTCCCTCCGAATTTAACGTTTGGTTTGTAAATGCCAGTGGAGAAGCGGAATTTGGTTAGAAATGCGTGCATCCAGAGCGCGCTCATCACCAAGAATTAGTTCTGCATGGGGTTTTGACTCATGCTGACGCATTCTTCCACGTGCAGAACATCTTTCCTCTGTCGTGGCGATATGATTTTTAAAAAAATGTGTATGATCAGATCTCCGTTCCACTCCATACACACACTCCAGGAACACCCCCGCGTATCCCCTTGTCTGATAGAACACATCCAGGGTTCCTGTCGCCTTGCTGGCACAGACGAACAGCCAGCCATTCAGAGAGGAACTGGATAAAAGATTAATTTTAAAGCCCCCAAGGGCTCTGTTCCCCTCTGTGCGTCATTCTCAATAATCCCAGAATGATGATAGCTCAGGCACACTCATTTTCAACCACTGCTGTAGAGACAGAGTAGTTCTTTTTTTATTATAGATCATATGCTGATTATTAGATTATTACCACCCTAAAAAGATTTTCCAATGGTGATTTACTACCAGAGGTGCAACTTAAGGAAGCGCCCCAAACGCCAGTTTGTTAGTGGAAATGTTAGTGGAACATGAACTCATGCTTTGTGAGAGATCTACATCACTGTATCTCCTCATTAAATAGCACCACAATTTAGAGTGCAGATCTGCTGTTTTGGTTTTTTTTTTAACATTGCGTGACTGTTTGTTAGACCAGGTAAGTTATAAGATTTGCCTTGTAAAGTTTGCTCTTTTAATCTTGGAAATATGCCACATGAAGGTTTATGGCAGGAATTTATTTTTACTTTAACTCTGAAAACCAGAATTTGATCAAAAATATCCAGCAATAATACACACAGTAAAATCATTTCAACTGCTCCAAGAGGTTTTTTAGCTTAGTGGTTAAGGTACTTGACTTGACATCAGAAGGTTGCTGGTTCAAGTCCTGCCACTGCTGGGCCCCTGAGCAAGACCCTTAACTCTCAGTTGCTCAAGTTGTACTCAGTCATAATTGTAAGTCGCTTTGGATAAAAGCGTCAGATAAATGTAAGTCAGCTGCACTTTCACCACAGTGATGCTATTACACCATCAGAAATAAAGTCACAGGCCATTTTTAGCCTCCATCATGGTGGGTAACGGTGAGGAAAACTAAGGCTGCTGTTCTCCAGCCTCTACCCCACACTGGACGGATCGCGGTGGCGCTCCCCTCTACCACACACCGGGACACACGAGATCTCACATGCCGCTGCCACGCACATAGCAGGATAACAGTGGTCCAGGAAGGCTCGTGTGTCGCCATCATTTGTTCAAAGCAGTGACTCTGTGCCGGCGGCGGCACCCCAGCTGTGCGAACGAATCTAGACATGGGAAAGGTGACATGCGTGAGAAGGGGACAGACCGAGCGTGCGCGCGTGGGAAGAGAAGCGGTTTGGCTGCACCGCTAAATATAACCAACAAAAAAGACGTTCTTGGTGGAAAAATCAAGCTTACGCAGATTCTACATTTGTCGTAAATGCAGTCGGCTGAGCCAGATGTGTGTGCTGTCCGCATGTTGCTTCTTTGGTTTTGCCCCAAGGCTGATGTAGCTAACGGACACGCTTGTGAGCCCTCAACAGTGTTGTGCATAACGTCGCCTAGCAGCGGTCTCGCTCTAACCCTGCAGCCTCTTAACCACGTGCTAATCAGCAAGGCCTGCTGCAACAGAGTAAGCCGATCAGGACACAGACGAACACTGGAGGTCTGCTGGTTGCTAAGCGCGCGCGCTGTGGCGCTTAAGCCGCCTTGTCCTAAGCGTCCCGGTCCATAAAACGCCTCGTGTGTGCGGGCACGAGCTGTTTAGCCCCCGAGTCTGTCCTCTCTGTGCAGCTCCACCGGGACGTCCATTAGCGAGAGCATAAGGGCTAATTACGATGGCAGTACGAAAGCTTCGGACCTCTGTTTGATCTGGGCGTCTTTAAATAGCTTGCCCCTGTCCACATAGCCACTTTTTAACCACACTAGTGCATTTGTGCCCAGGTCTGCTGTGTAAGAGGATGCCTGTGTGTGTGTGCGCGCGGGCACACGTAAAGTGCAGAATACCACAATGCTGACAGCACCGTACTAAATGCAGGTGGGAGCCAATTTCCGGCACGGCGCCGGTGGAGCCACTACAGATGCAGTCTGGTCTTTGTCAGTGAATCTTGAGAACATCCTCCTCCTCGTGGTGTAATAGAAACCCAGCCACTCTATCATCCATGAGATACCGTCAAAGAAAATAATGATTAAAAAAAAAAAAGAAAATCGCAGTTCAAAGACGAAGACTTTTCTCCAGGCAGTGTGGACAAGAAAACCGCTGGTGCAGTGGTTTCCTCTAGCACGGCGGCGCAACACAAGCACGTCTAGGTTAAAGCAAACGATTTCCGCCACGGCCAGGTGCTTGTCACCATGTTAATTCCGAGCTGAAATCCAGAACTGGTTCTGTTTTGTTGTTTTATGTTCTTTATTTAGATCTTCTTTTCTTGCTTCCATCATCTTTGCTGTGAGAAGAAAGCTAGACGGGAGAGAAAAGGACAAAAATGGAGAAAAAACATTTCATGAGGTAGCGTGACACGCGAGAGCAACACCCAGACAGACACGGCGTCGCGCTGGTCGATCACACCCCGCTGGGGGAGCTACCCCCGCTGACCCCTGACCCTCACTAGAGGATTTCAACTGGGCGTCTGGTTTTGCGACCCACATTGCTGTCCCTGCTAATCCATTTGTTTCTGAGATCTGTGCGCATTTCTCCGCCTCTCTCACCCAGTCTACGTTCGTGTTTACCAACCAACTCATCCACCCTCGGCCCTCCCAGCACCCCAGCTAGGAACGCGGGTGCACTGCGTGCGATGCGTTTGTGTCTTTGGGCGCCCGGCTGGTATAAAGAAGAAGCGCTGAGAGATGATCTCAGAGGGGTTATACTGGGACAGTTGCTGAGCTGCGTCCCGCGAAGTTAAAAATAAACTTCCCCAAACGGAGGCCACCCGAGCCAGGAAGTCCGCGCGCAGGCACGCAAAGCTCAAACAGGACCTGGCCTGCGTCACTTAGATCCTGCGTCGTCTCTCTCTGGCCTCAAGGAGACAGAGCGAGAAACAGCCGTGACGACGGCCCGCTGCGTGGGCCGTGAGGCATTTGAAGTCACTTCGGCGATGGGAGAGTGCGTGCGTTCTTCCTGCAGAACTGCAGAGGGGAAGAGCAGGAAAAGTGAAGGGAAGAGGAGAGGAGAGAAGCAGGAAGGCAGGGGAGGGGATGCGTGGAACAATGAATGTGTAACGTCACCGCACATGCTTAGCATCGTGTCGCCCCAGGACAGGAGTGCCTGTCGTCTGCCGGGACCACTGAGCACGCTCAAAACCCCCAGTCTGTGCGGAGACACGCTGCCACCTCCACGCCTCGGGCTGAGCAGCGTCGGCCCAGCTCTCTCCGCGCAGAGCGTGAAGCGCTTTCGTCGGACTGCTCCGCCCACCCGCCTCCCTCCACCACAGGGGCGCGGGGAGGCCTCGAGGAGCCTGTCGGCGCCCCTCGCCATCCAGGGGGCGCTGTGCCATGGGCCATCAGAGGGGGAGGGCGCGACAGGAAGAGTCCACGTGAAGGGCGGGGAGGAGGGGACCCAAGGGGCATGTCTCTGGATACCGCATCGGCGTTTTGCATCGATGGGGTACTTCGGCCCTCGGCGATGGTCTGTGCCAGCCTGCATCGAGAGGAGGGGCCAGAGATTTGTAATGAAATTAAAACGAGACGGGATGGCTCACAGAGGGCTTTCAGGGCCAGACTTTTTAAAAATCCATATCCATATCCGATGTAAACTCTACACCCAAAGTTCATCTGTGGAGCTGCGTCGTAGGAGGGCTAGCAGCAGGTCTGGATGCTTACATCACTGTGCAATCACGCTTTAATAGCTCTGATCTCTACTTTATATCAGGGGGAGTGTGTTTACAGGAATATCGTCTAAGCTGCCGTTCTCGGGACGACGCTCTCATTATCGGGGCTTTTCTTCGGAAACACCGGCTCTCCTTTCACTGCTCGGGTATTGGCCATTCGGGTCAGCTGTCCTCATGCCCAGTCTGGCCTCTGGGCTGTTGGGACGATGTCTTGCCCCGGGAGAGGGCTCAACCTGGGTTAGAGGAGGAGAAGCCTTCTTTACAGCACAGCTGTGCTATCTGCGCAAGAGGGGCAGAGCTGGGGAGGAGGGGGCGGAGCCAGATGTCATAAACATGGGTCAGAACACCTCTGCATGACGCCGGCGGCAGACACGCATCTCAATTGCCCGCTACGCTCAAACGCAGGAAAATCAGCTGTTAGCTAGTGAGCTAACTGCATCTAACTTTAGCAGCTAGCTAGCAGCTGTCTGTCTGACTCGGTCACCTCACTGCGGATTCGCGTCTTAAATCAACATCTTTCCGCAGCTCGGCTACCAGTGCCACCAAAACCACCCCTTACTACGGGCGGCGGCTTGTTCACCAATGTAACGCACTAAAACACAACACACACACACACACGACAACATCGCCCATGACGATGTTAGCGTGGACCTGCGTATGACAAACTGTCCCCAGTAACAGAACGTCTGGTCCAGTGAATTGCTGATCCAGTCAGCGAGGGACAAAGTTGAAGTCATTTTTAAAAAAATAACGAAGGACTGGACTTTTTGGAGAGGGCCGATGGTACCCACTTTCTCAGCAGGACACTGAGGGTGGAGGAGGAGAACCCTTCAGGACAGAGGGCACCAGGACAGACGGAGTTTACATGACGTTCTAGCCTCCTGCTCGGTTTTGAAGAAGGCTGTTAAAGTTTTATGTGCTTTGTTTGACCTCCGCCTCCCCGGGAGGGGATTGCTTCAACCAGTGTCCGTTTTCCTGCAGGTCTAGGGATCGCTGACTTCATCAATATGCCTGCAGCCTTTTCACACACACACACACACACACACACACACACAAACACACACTTCTGTTCAGGTGCATTTTGCTATGAATACAACCAAGCTATTACATGTCTAAAAATGGTCCCTTCCTCTGCATCAGCCTGACGGAGTTAATCGAGGCTTTATCAAGGCGGGCAGAACTCAAACCTCGGAACCCTTCCTGTGGGCCAGAAGCCACAGGGGTCTCTCCGTGTCTGTCCAAATCAAGAGCTCTGGCTCTTTCTCACGGGCACCCAGCCACTGTGTGGGTGCAGGCTGGAGTCATCTTCAGATTTAGAAGCCCGCGAAATCCTGTCCCAGCAACCACAGCCCACAGGTCTTATGGGAAGAGTAGCCTGCTGATAGTGGAGTGGGTGCGAGTTGTTCAGCTGCAGCACCCTCTGTTGGAACCGGGCGGGGAGCGTGATTATGGTGGCTCTACCTCAGACTGCTGACAACTTTGTCCATCCCCAGCATACTGAGCTACGCTTCAGACATACCTGTAGGGTAGAACAGGCCAAACTTGGAGCGCAGACACATGTCTATACGTGGTTCCTGATAACACTCACCTTCAGTAAGTGTGGAAGGAGTTCGGGCTTGAACAACGTTTTCTCTTGCAAGACCGGTTTAACCAAAGGCTTCTGGTCTATTTTTCTGGGTGAACAAGCACACAGCCAAATTGTTTAATATTAGTCCTCTCCCTCCCGAAGACAGCAGGACTGGCCTCGGGTCTGATGTACACACACATGCACGGTGGGAGTCCCCAGAGCTGCGTTTAGTCAATAACACTTTCCCTTGTCAGATGACAATATGGTGTGTGTGTGTGTGTGTGTGTGCTCAAGGATTCTTACAATTCTCACTCTTGGGTGTGGCAAAACAGAATGACAGAATTAGAGAGGGGGAGGTGTCTTATTCCTGCCCCCCCCCCCCCCCAAACACACACTAATTGTTGTTGCGCTAATATGCTGGAGATCAGTCTGGACCTTTTGGTTCCTCCTCTCTCACCATCAACATACAGTCATCCACAGCAAAAGAGGACCGGCCAAGGGTGAGTGCGGCAGACATGCTCCAACTGCGCTAAAGTGGGGTAAAAAGTGAGCCGCTCTCCTCCCCGAGCGATGACTGACAGCGGGAGTGTGGCGTTGCGGTGAAGAACATCACAGCTGGTACTGCACTGCTAGTCACCAGCAACTGATCCCGAATCAGTCAACCAAATGTTCATGATTCACATAGAACTGAAAACAATAATAAAGACAATCAGATTCAAGACTCATGGCATAAGCATAGATATATAGATATATATTCATTTATTTGATATTTAAACCCACTGAAAAGTTGTGAATACAACTTTTGAATGAAAGGCACAGTAAAAATCAGACACTGCTGATATAATACTCAATGAAAAATAATTAATTACAGTACAAAAGCAGACAGTTTTTTACGCACACACAGTTCCCTCTCACGCATCTGCCAGCCCTGGCTGGACCGGCTCATTTTGGACCAGGACAGAAGGACAACACTTATTGCTTTACTGTGTTGTGACATGGGGGCTGGACTGTCCAGAAGAAGCCCAGACACCCCTGCTTCTGAAGGTCCAGCCTGTACTGCCCAGTTCCTGCACTAACTGGGGACCTGATCTGGGTAGACCGAGTCTTCTTGGTCTCCAGCATCAATATTAGCTGAGGGCAGAGATAGAGTCAGACCATGGTGGGAACTGAGGTTTGGATCCTACAGTTAACGTGAGAAACATCTGTGCTCCTTCCTGCAATATGAAGTGTGCAGAGCTAAACGTATTTCTGATGCTAGCCCCGCCTCCATGGATAAACACCCAATGACGCTTCACATCAGGAGACGCTTACCTTAACAGCCAGACCCACATATACCCTACACATTAGCATACTGGTCTAATTCACTGGTCCACCAAGTGCAATTCATTAAAATTGGAAGGGAAAATGGCAAATTGAGAGCTCAAAGTTAACTGATGTCAAGAGTCAGAAGACATTAAGATTACTTGAATTTCAGAGCTTTGAAATTAAAACAAGGTTGGGAAGGTTGGGAAATCCCCTTGGTTCAGAGTGTGTGAGTGGATACAGGCTCTCTCTGCCAACAGCAGCCTGGCACTGCTGCACTGGCGTTCCATACTGGAGGAAGAACGTTATTTATTCCTAATGGCCAATTAGAGACCAGTGTTCTCCTCTGCACCAATGGTCATGCATAATTTGGATTAACTTCAGCTCTTGTTGGGCTTGCGAACAGAGCGACTTATAGCCAGGCTCTTTGGTGTATGCAGAAGGGAGAATAAACAAACCAACAGACAAACGAAAAGCGCCACAGTTCATCTACTTCCTGTTCTACCATGTTTCTTGTGTGTTCTGCACATTCAAAACCCTCTTCATCACGTTCGAAGAAAAACGTTGATTGCCAAGCAGCAGGTCACTGGGAATGGCGTGTGTTTGGGGAGACAGAATCGACTAAGACTAGTTTCAGCAGGCAGAGGGACAACAGCTGGGTGGGTCCCTCGTCCACTGTGTGCCAATTCCTCCAGCTGCCGTACTGAGCGCTCTCTCGCCAGCACATCTCTGGAAGAAATGGTCGCCACGCCCAACGCAGGGCAAAGGTTAAACAATCCTGAAACGATGAACACAAACCGCGATGAGTCAAAGACCGGTTGTTACACCAGCATGAATCAAGTCTCCGGGAGGCTTCCGCACGGTTAACGGTGGCTCTGGAGGAGAAGGGGAGGGGGTGGAGCGCCCCCCTCTG
>NC_137510.1:1872500-1875000 GCF_041902795.1 Electrophorus electricus | reverse complement strand
CTACACACCCCTCACACCCGCTACGCACCGAGACAGCACAGTGATCAACAGCACAGAGGTCAACAGTAGAGAGCTGCAACAGTACGCCAAAACACACACCAATTATTTCCAGGGGCTTCTCTAGGTTTGGGGGTATTATTTGGTCATCCACCCACAGATGGGGCCTTCATTGTGGATGCAGAGGATGGTCTTCTCTCTCTCTCTCTCTCTCTCTCTCTCTCTCTCACTCACACACACACAAAAGGTGCAAAAGCTAATCAAATTATATGGATAACATCGATTGGAAAAATTGTTGGCAAGTAATTTTGTTATCGGTAGGAGTTAGTAAGCAACGTCGCTGGAGAGCAGAGCAGAGTGCAGTCTTGTAGCATGGAGCCGCCAGGCTGTCTACCAATGCTTCGAAACTGCTCCATTTGAAAGGCCTTATGGAAGCAAAATGGCTTTAACCTGGAAACTGTGTGTGAATGATGACATTCGGAAGAGTTTAAGAGCCAGACCACAGTCAGGTGGCACCCTAACCCTGTTCACTTCAGGGGACCAGTGGACTGTATCTGGAAAAGATTTGAACCGCGCATGCAAATCGCCAAATACACGATGACCAGATGCCTGTGTCCTTCTGTGTTGTTTCTGCTGTGGGTGTTTCTGCTCTGTAAAACATGGTTGCTGCTTGTCTGTGTGGCATCATTGTGTCCCTCAAACGTATCGGAAGTCCCCGGTCGCACTCTTACGTTAATTAGAAAATGTCCGGTCAGTCTAATTCACCCAGCAGTGACCCTGACACCAGCTAGAGGAAACGTTTAAGAAGCGTTTAGGGACCGGCCGCGCACCTTCTCCTGGTGGTCGCCGAGCACGTGCATTGAGACGTACCATCCTGGCTGAGGTTCTGCATCTCAGACCTCCTCCTGAAGTGGCCTGACCGATTCAGTTTGCAAATGTTGCTTGGCCATGTTTATGCCCGTGTTTCTATATGGATAATCTCTATCCAGATATAATCCCAATATTCCAGATGCATTAATCCAGACCAGGTGTAAACAGGGACTGTTGGATTTCTCTGTTGCAACATGTGCACAGATAAATGCAGCCTTAGTGCAGAGTTCCTTCTCCATCTGCTCTGTTGTCTACAACACACTAGTGTGTCTCTAGGACACACAAGAGTGAGGCTAGATGTTTGATGTTCCTTTAATGGTTTTCCTAACTCTAAACACAAGCTCTGTGCCATATAGCTCCCAGGTCTTGGAGGTCCTCGGGCCAGCGTCTTGGTCCACACTCGTGTTTATTGCTCAAAAGGTCACAATTCTTTTACGGTCCCTGCTCCAGCACTGCGGAACAGACTACCTCTGTTTCTTAAATCGAGACTTGTATCAAATATACTCTTATGCCCCTTCTACACTTCTGGCTTTGTTTGAAATGTATAAACAAAAAATGTTTTTGTAATAAACTGTTTTGATAAGTTAATTAAAAAAGAAACATGGTATAATACCGTGAAAGCGTGGCGTTTTTTAGACATGGTGCTGCAGCCACAGTGCAGAGTTGGGCCATGTCTCACATAAGCAGACTGTATCGATGTTGTGCATGTGACTGACAGCATAAATATTCGCACGTTCTTGAGAGAGCTTTGAATCAACATACTCATCATGTTAATCTGTTATCAGAATAGTCATGAGTTGGAGCTGTGTGAGACGTGCACACACACACACGTACACACACACACACACACACACACACACTCACTCACTCACACTCACACACACACTCACACACACACTCACACACACACTCACACACACACTCACACACACACACACTCACACACACACACAGCAGTACTCTAAGTGGTCTCACAGGGTCCCCGAGTGAGTATGTCATTACTGCCTCCCTCTCTGACCGAGCTCGGCATGGAGGAGCCAAGACAATTAGACATGAACGAACCCAAACTCTGGAGGGAGAGACAGAGAGACAGACAGAGAGAGAGAGAGAGAGAGAGAGAGAGAGAGAGAGAGGGAGCGAGAGAGAGAGAGAGAGAGAGAGAGAGAGAGAGGGGGGGAGGGGGAGGGAGAGAGTGAGCGAGTACAAAGGCACTTCCACGGCGGCGTGCTCGGTCGCGATGGCGTCTGACTGCTGCCCTTTGAAGAGCAGTGACCCTGAGGAGGGCGCAGGGGCGAGGGCCAGCACTCCGATCTGCTCCGGATGAAGGATTCCGAGCTGGAACTACAAAGTGTGGGGAGCCGAGGATATCCTTTCATTTCACAGCTGCAGGAATCTAATAGCCTCTTTTAATCTGCCCCAGAATCAGGTTAAAGTTTAATGTTGCCTCTCATGAATATTTTATGATAAACATATTATTTTAAAACACACATGCGGAGGATGGGAAGAGAGAAAATGCTAGAATTCCAGACTCAGCGACCCTCGTTACTTTCACGGATTTGTGGTCATGGTGAGATGAGTCGGGACACACACACACAAGCAGACACTCGTGCGCACACACACAAGCACAAACAAT
>NC_137510.1:1827500-1870000 GCF_041902795.1 Electrophorus electricus | reverse complement strand
CACACACACACGACGCCGGCCCTCTGAGAAGGCGCGGCAGGGTGTAAGGGCACTGGACAGGTTTGTCCCCTTCAGGTATCCAGCAAATAGGCCCGGATAGCCCACCAGGGTCAGCACCGCGTGTGGACACGGAGCAGGAGACAGAGCAGGAGACGCACCGCTCGCTCCCACGGGCTTCTTCTGTGGCTGAGTGCTCTGAAATAGGCCTTTCCCAGCTCAAAAGTCAAAGCCTGGCAGCGTGTACTCCTATACGCGCACGCGCGCACACTGACCTTTGCTGCAGGCTGGGCAGTGGAGTTGGTCTGGCATTATGCTGCCCATTAAAGTTTAAAAGCATGCAGCTCCACAGAAACTAAACACAACACTAAAGGAAGCTCTGCTAATTCCGCAGGCTGCCCTTCCCCCGATCCATCCTAGAAACACACACACACACACACACACACACACAGTCACGTGAGTAGAGAGAGTATGAGAGCGAGCAGGAGCAAGGCACACAAAAAGCAGGTGTGTGTGAGAGAGAGAGAGAGACTGAGAACAAGCGAGAGAGAATAAGAGCAACAGACATCTTAAGAGAGAATGTTGCAAAGTGCTTGACTGTCAGATTAGCAGAATATGTCAAACTACAGACATCAGACACGACAGAGTCAGGGATCACATCCCGGCCATGGATCTGGAATGCCCGCCTGTCAGGAGAAGCAGATGCCTACAATCACTCCACCTTCTCCTGTACAACACGCAATCCGTATTTGTGCTGCATTCCCAACATTCCCAACCCTGGCGCACGGTGGGATCATCCTCTTCCTGAGGAAAACGGCAGGAGTCTCTCGGCAGGACAGAGAAATAGCATAACTTGCGTTTCCCTGCCCAGCCTGCAGGTCACAGGTCACGTGTAGTGTATGGTGTAAATATTTGCCGTATTTTACACTTCCGGCATCGGAACGTGTTCCCTTATTTTCGTGACTACCTGGATTATTTTACTTTATACCCATATCCTGCTTATTTTTGTCTCCATCGTTACTAGTTCCTTCATAGAGAGAGAGCTGAACAGTAGGGCTCCATTTCCCTTGCTGGAGTGGAGTGGAGTGTGTAGGAAACACCAGTGTGCGCGCACACGTGCGCATGCCCACACACACACAAACACCTAGAGTCAAAGCCCTTGACTCAAGCCTTGACTGTAGACTGGCTCTCAGTACCGTCGTCTTTGAGCACTGCGCAGAGAGCGAACAAAGATCCTGCTTTGCTGACACCGAGCTGCTCCAGAACCTGATCCAGTTCACCAGGCTACGACACCTCTCTGAGCTGACCCAGGGAGGGCACAGAAACCTGCACCGCTGTAGTCAGTCAGTACCAGAAACGCTCCGAAAGATCCGACCCGCCGTACACATACTGATGATGCACAAAACCTTTTTTCCTCCTGGAGGAAATAAAGTGACAGATGGCAGAGTACAGAACTTCTCTTTAAAGCTTCTGACAGAATGAGTCCACGCTTCTCCAACACTAGACCACATTCCTTCCTAATGGAACCAGACAGTTTCAATTAAGCAAGTGGCAGAATCCGGCACGGAGCAGGTATGACCATATCCACCCTACGTTCACGTAGCGCAGCATGGGGCGTGTGTGGGGTGAGAACCACAGGAGAGAGAGAGAGAGAGAGAGAGAGAGAGAGAGAGTGTGAGAGTGAGAGTGTGTGTGTGTGTGTGTGTGTGTGTGTGTAGCGAGAAAAACCACAGGAGAGCATGTGTGTGTGGCGAGAACCACAACAGAGCGTGCACGTGTGTGTGTGTATGCCGAGAACCACAACAGAGTGTGTGTGTGTGTGGCGAGAACCACAACAGAGTGTGTGTGTGTATGTGTGTATGAACCAGAGTGGCTCTCAGCTCAGCACGCCCAGTGACCGCTGTGGACTAATGTGACAAAACTGATTAAAGAGGGTACCAGCAGCATCGCATGGGGGAGTGGACCTCAGCAGGAACAGACGGGGTCATTTACTGACTAAACACAGCTGCCGCACACGCTGGTGTGTGTGTGTGCGCGCGCACAGAGGATTAGGGTTTGCGAGAGGCCAAGCACATTAATAAGAAACACTTTGTGTGAGAGACAGTCACACATGAGTGACACACACACACACACACACACACACACACACACACACACACACACACACACACACACACCTCCCGTCACTCACTTCTCTTTGCACGCTCCCTCAAGAGATGGTCTCCTCGCTACCCTGTCCTACACTAACAGAACTGGAGACAGGAACTCCACCCTAATGAGAGTGACGGACCTCCGCGCCCGCATCCCACGGGGCCAAACAAAGACAACGGGGCCAATTAAAAAGCCGCAATTTAAACGCCGTCGATGGGGAGCCGTGCCTGACAGCCACGGACACAGCGGCAACGGGGAGCGACCTGCTGGCAAGCTCCTGCTGAAACGCTAAAAATAACCATCCGCCCTTGCCAGTGAAAGCCGGGTGTTCCGGGGGGCGCTACCAGGAAGTGACAAATCAGATGCAAAAGTGGCTGAGCCTTATGCAAACAGGCTATGATGCAAACTGGCACATTTGTAATTCAAACAGCCAATGTCAGGCTGGCATGGATTTAGCTCTCGTTCTGACCCAGATGCCCGTTACACGGCCGTGGTACGTGACCTGCAGACTGAACGCTCACTACCTGTTGGACCTGCCACACAGGCTTGGAGTTATGACCCTCATTTGTGCCACTTCCTGCCACTTATAGTGTGAGTTTCCTGTCCGTCTCTTTTGAATCTTCCCAGTGGGTGAAAGACAAGAATATATTTCAATCGTTTCAGCTTGGCGCCTCTCGCGTTGGTTTAAAAACATGACCACAGAAGGTTCCTGAAAAACTAGTGATAAAACTAGTGATAACCGAGGGTTTGTTCTGACTACACAAACTGCAGGCTGAGACTTTTAACTCGCCCACATTAGGGAACAGGATTGCATGCTGAACCGCAGAGACAAGGCCCACACACACACACAAACACACACACCCCAGAAGGCCGTAGGTCAGCGTGCACACCTCACATACATGGTCTGCCAATCTCAGTAACTGTAGATCTCAGTAAGGCTGTCTCTCACTGGTCTCCAGCCTTTCAGCGTTAGAGCAAATCGGATCTGTTAGCACACTAAAGACTAACTGGTCTAAGCATTGTTAACTGTTTATCTTCTTACATCAGAGGAGAAAACATTGGGTGATTTGGTCAACAAACAGCATCTCTTTGGAAAGCAGAACAAAATAGTATTCTTCCAGGTTAAACCAGGGTGTCTGTGTCTGCCTGTGTGTGTGCGTGCGTGCGTCTGTCTAGTCTGTGTATGTGTATGTGTGTGTGTTGGAGGTTCTACGTGTGAGCCAGGCAGCTCGAAGCAGCTGTTTAAAAAGGTGAATCTGAGCTGGCGTGTCCCCGTGTTTCAGACGAGGCACGCGAGAGGACAGACACCCCTCCAGAGCTGCAGGACGAGCGCTGCCTTTCAAAGGAATGTGGGTCACTAATCTAACACCTCCTCTACATTTCAGGGAACGCTGCTAGAATAACTAGCAGGAAAAAGGAGTGAAGCTTTTATTCAGGTTGGACAGGACGGAGTAAGACAGACACGTTTGGTGAAAACGCCGCCGCACGGCGAGGGCGTGGCATCTCAGAAGGGTTTCCTGGGGGGTTTTTTGCTGTCACTTTGTTTTCTAAAGACATTTCCTGCCCCCGAAGCCCCGGAGTCTTCCACACAGAGCGAGCGGAGAGCAAGCTCCCAGCGGCCCTGGGAGCGTGCTCAGCAGACAAAGAGGCAGGCTGGGGTCTCACCCAGCGGGAAGGGCAGGTTTACAGCCCCCCCGCACAGGGCCAGCGAGATCTCTGAGAAGACGTGAGCAAAGAAAGAGCGAAATTCGTGTTTTCCCCCGGAGGGCTTTTCGAAAGAATGCCTTCCTCGCTGAGCGTGCAGCCGGGACGAAGCAATGCGGCTTGGCTCGTCTGGGCTCGGACGCTCCGAGTGTCTGTGGAGTCGCTCACGTGCGGCGGCGGCACCCACGGCAGACAGAGGATGTCTCAAACACCTCACGTGCGCGAGGGAGAGCATGTTCTCAAACACCTTCCCCTCATATTTTCTCTCTCCCTCCCTCCCTCCCCCAGAGAGAAGGAGGAGTCCAGCCGGGCCTCAGGTGCCACTCGGGGTGAGCGGCTTATCTGTAACCCCAGCCTCCTGCCAACTAGTCCTGCTTCCCCATCTGCCCCCCACCAAACAAAGAAATGAAGGGGGGAGGGGCTTTGGATGAGAGAGAAAAGGAAATCAAGAGGCAACGAATAGATCCATAGTTTGGTATCGTTCTCTTTTGCTGTACGGGTCTGAACCCTGACAGACTACTTATGTTTATTTATTTATTTTTATTCACGCTACTCCTGGGTTAGAAGGAGTTAGAAACGTTGGGCGGACACGGTGTGCATGTCATTAAATGGAGCCCCAGCACCCACCGCACATACATCATTAAATGGGGATGGGGTTTGCTTGCTGCCGGTCCAACGTTCAACATGGCTCTAACAGCTGGTCCTGCATGTCTCAGTTGTTTCTCACGGATCTTCTGCAAACCAGCACCAATTTCTGCACTGACATGTCAGCTGGCTGGACACACGGCACCTGCAGCTCACCTTAGAGGCTGACCGGGAGCCAACCGCGTTAGTCACACACCACCCAAACTCCTGAGGGTGGACCCTTTAGACAGGACCAGGGCCTGTGTTTATTCTGGGTTTACAGCTCAGTGTAATAGGGCTGGAAGTGTGTAAGAGTGTGTGTGTGTGTGTGTGTGTCTATGTGTGTGTGTGGGTCTGGCTTAGTGCAGGGAATCTAACATAATATACAGGGCTTTCTGAACTGGGATGTTATGACATGACATGGCTGACAGACTTATCTGTACACAGAACGAAAGAGTAAGATAGAGGAAAAAAGAGAGGAAATGAGGCAAAAGAGGAGATACGAGAGAGAGAGAGAGAAACAGAGAGACAGAGTGTGTGTGAGTGAGAGGGAGGAGAGACAGCACACAGCTAATCAGAATGCACAGATCGGAATCAATGAAGCTCTGATCTCTCCTTTGTCTGCCAAACCGTGTGGAGGAGCCTTGGGTGTCCTGATATGGACGGGGAGGGACCGTCCACTGGCCTCCTGGGCCAGTCAATGCCAGCCAAAATTAGAATTGATTGGTCCATCAGCATTGGACTTAGCAGCCGATAGCGGACTTTAATATCGATGCTGGCAAAGAGTAACACAGGGTGACAGATGATAATAAACTGACTGTGATATGAGAAACGAGGAAGCCATAGTTCAATAGAAAAAAAAGAAAACATTTATGTGAAAAGGTTACGTTTTATAGGATCTCTGGGTTATAGGAGCGGCTTAAGAGTGAAAACGACACAGAGTATTAACAGATGCAAATGACTAAATATCACAACTTAATAATTAAATACACACAAACAACAACAACAACAACAATTAGCAAACTCCACCCCTCACAAGAGGCAAATCCGCCAGTGTGCACGTGGAGTTAACACGTGCAATCACAGCCGTGACCTACGCTGCAGCTAACGCATGAAATATGACCAGAGGAAGGCAGGAGAGATGACGAACAGAGCCTGTAATCTGTGGGGCCGTTTTCTTCGGCCATTCGCTCCTCGTCACGCTGACGGGTTCCATTCTGCCGGGAGAGTCGCCAAGGGCAAGCGGAACATAAACATTACAAGCGTCCCGAAGCCGCCCCACCCGACCCATCTCGGACAGGACACAGTCAGTGCGCGGGGTCACCTACCTGCAGGACCAGGGGCTCGGGGTTAAAGGCCAGTGTCATCAGCAGCTGCATGCGCTCCGTGTCTTTGAGGTTCTTCAGAAGGAAGCTTCCGGAGTCCTTGGTCTCGGCGTACCTCCTCACGACCCGGTCCAGCAGCCTCTGGGAGGGGCAGTGGACGAGGTCCGACCAGCCCTCCACCACCTCCGGGGTGAGGAGGCGCACGTCGCCGTTAAGGCGGGCGAACTCCGTCTTGTAGACAGCCTGGACGAGGTCGCAGCGCGGCCGCCCGGTCGCCCTCTTGCAGATCTTCTGGTCGATGTCGGCCAGCTCCTGGCTGGAGCCCAGGCGCTTCAGAACGACGCGGCGGGCGCCCTCACGTGGCTCGCCGTACTGCGCGAAGAAGACGTTCTTCACGTTGAAGGCGTCGAGCAGGCGCAGGCGCCCCCATGCCTCAAAGGACACCTGGCCGTTGGTGAACTTGCGGCACCAGCTGGTGCCGAAGCAGGCCGGGCACTTGTTGAGCGCCAGGAAGCGCCGGTCGGTCAGCTGGTTCTTCTGGAAGGGGGCGAGGAGCGTGTGCGTGTTCATTAACAGCACCACGGACACGCCCAACGCCACCAGCAGCTTCACGCACCGGTACAGGCGGCTGGGTTTGAGGGGCAGGAATCGCAGCATGGCGCTGGGGTCACGGGGCCAGCCGGGCCGTGAGACGTACGGGGACGGGGGTGTGAGGTCAGGCACCAGGGCCTTAGCGGACCACTGCCATGGCGCACCGACTGGTTCTTCTAGAGTCACTGGAGAGGGAGAGGGTGTTGGTGGAGTTGCCCCTCACACGGTGATGCCCGAACCCTGGAAGGCATTCTCTCAGAGCAGGCACTGAGCACACCCACCACCCCGGAGATCAGGCCTGCCAAGGAACAGAGGGAAAATATTAGTACAAGAATGAGTGACACATGGACAGAAGGGGACAAAGGAAGTATACGAGGTATAGAACTTCACGCCATGCTGGGTTGTAGGGACGAGACAACCAAATATGCCAGTTTTCTATTTCGCACACAAAAGAACAAAAAAGAAAGCATGATTTGGTAATATTCACTTTCCCCCTCTGCGGCCGCCCATGTGTGAGGAGCGTCAGACGGCTTCGCGCGGGGATGTGCACAGGTCGTTTGGACGGTTACAGTGCTCCTCGAGCTGTAGCAAGGCTTGGAGCCCCGGTGGGCAGAGAACAGTCAGGCCAACATAAACTGAGATCATGTACAGCGAGGACGTTTTGGCCATCAGCGAAGCCGGCACGCCTGGATGGATGGGTACAGTGGTGCCGACAGCTGTTACGCCGTTACTGCTGCAGAGCGAGACAGTCGTGACGCAGCTCCACGTGCAGAAGCAAGCCAGCCCTGTTCCTTCACGTCGTCAAAAAAGACGTCTGGGAGGGACCTTGAAATAAAAGGTTAACCATAACCAAAACGCACCGAAGAGGAGAAACGCTTCATACGCACTCGAGCGGAAATGCCGAACGAAGGCAGGGAGTCACTGAAACGAAGCGGGTCCATCACAGCTCGAGCGAAAATGATCCAACGGTGTCTGAGCTCAAGAAAAGTGCAAACGCGACTTTCCTCCTATCGCGCTTTCCTGCTGCTAAAGGCAGATGCTTTACATTCATGGACGTATCGTGGTAAACTCTTTTCTGAAAGAGGGCGTGAATGTCCTCACTCTGTTCGCTCCGTGTCTGCAACACCTAAGGCTCGCGCTAACCCACTCTCACAAAAGGCCGCTGGAGACCTCAGCCAGGGCTTGATCAATTAAACCAAGCCAGGCCGCGGCGCATCTTTGGGTGCTCTGTTTGTTAGCAGACGAGCCTGATCAGAATGCGTGCAGGTCCTCCGAGAAGTGTCGATCGACCTCCACAAAGCACAAGGGCACAGCGGAGGGGAGGGAGACCTGCAGAGGCACCTCAGGCAGAGTGTCTGACCCTCTTCCCTTGTGACCCACCCGCCAGCCCGCCCGCCCGCCGTTGAAAAGCAACATCACTGCCGCAGGAGGGGCAGTACACAAATGACCTCATACACGCTGTGCTTCCCTTTAATGTAGCCACAGTGGGGGTTTTTTCAGGTCTTAGCAGTTCATCCAAATAAATGTCAGATGCCATTGTTGATACTCCTGTTCCGCAGGCCTGAACACATCACGCACTCCGTCTCCTCAGACTCTGGGTTAGTAAATTGGTAAATTGGTGCTGCCAGCTGTATTCACATCGGACAGGAACAATGGGCCAGTTGGCCGGCACAGCCGTGCCCAGCACAAATCTCTGGCGACTCAACTGGGAGTTTCCACCCAGATTCACTGGACCCGCCAGTCCCACAAGTCCAGTCTGTGCAAGCAGCTGTTTCCGTTATCGCTGTTTGTTTCTTGTTTTCACGTTTGTTTGTTTGTTTGTTTGGGGCGATGGCGCCAGAATTTTCTGCATCACCAACACCCATTAGGTCTTTTTTAGTTTTTTTGTTTATGAACTGTTATTTTTGGGACTGTTTCCTGGAACTGTAAGCTGTGCAATATTCTGTAGTAAAATGATTCGGGGTGGCCAGCAGCTGGGAACAGCCATGCTGAGGAAGATGACCAAGGAACCGCAACCATGCACAAATGACCCCATCAGTGCTGAACGATTCGCGGGAAAATATCAAATTGCGATTTTTATTTTCTGAGCAATATTGTGATTCGAATTTAAATTGCGTGTTTGTAATTAATTTAAATCCAGGTCTGTGTTGGTGGTTTACATATCTATCAATCAAATAAAATGACAAACTTGTTCCTCTGTGAAAACACCCCCAGGTTCCTCAGAAGAAATGCAGTTTTTCGGATTTATTTGAAAATATTACAATCCTACAACAAATAAGATAACGAATATAATTACATAATAATAAACACAAGGGTCCATAGCCAAAAACACTTTATCCTGGTCCACTTGTTTATTTCCGCTGCCTTTAATATATGTTGTAGGCGTCATCTGTGGTAAGGCACTCTAGCCCCTCGTCATTCAGATGCCAGTTAGACAGACGTCTTCCAGTCCAGTAGTGATGTTCTCTCCAGTACGGCCAAGAGGAAAGTACATCTGAAGACAATGACTCATTAATTAAAAATCTGGTATCCGGTATCTTTTATTAAGTATTTGGAGACTTCTAAAACCATCTTTTGCCATTCTGTAAACTGGCACCTTCAGCCAAGTGTTTCGTAACAGCCTCTGTTATGTCCCGGTCACTCTGTGATTTTTTTACATATGGAGTGATGCTATCAAACGCCCCTGTAACAGAGGTTTGGTTGGTTAGTAAGTAGGTGGGAGTAGGAGGTTTGGTTGGTTAGTAAGTAGGTGGGAGTAGGAGGTTTGGCCGGTTAGTAAGTAGGTGGGAGTAGGAGGTTTGGTTAGTAAGTAGGTGGGAGTAGGAGGTTTGGTTAGTAAGTAGGTGGGAGTAGGAGGTTTGGCGGGTTAGTAAGTAGGTGGGAGTAGGAGGTTTGGCCGGTTAGTAAGTATGTGGGAGTAGGAAGTTTGGTTGGTTAGTAAGTAGGTGGGAGTAGGAGGTTTGGTGGGTTAGTAAGTAGGTGGGAGTAGGAGGTTTGGTTGGTTAGTAAGTAGGTGGGAGTAGGAGGTTTGGTGGGTTAGTAAGTAGGTGGGAGTAGGAGGTTTGGCCGGTTAGTAAGTATGTGGGAGTAGGAGGTTTGGTTAGTAAGTAGGTAGGAGTAGAAGGTTTGGTTAGTAAGTAGGTGGGAGTAGGAGGTTTGGCTGGTTAGCAAGTAGGTGGGAGTAGGAGGTTTGGCCGGTTAGTAAGTAGGTGGGAGTAGGAGGTTTGGCCGGTTAGTAAGTAGGTGGGAGTAGGAGGTTTGGCCGGTTAGTAAGTAGGTGGGAGTAGGAGGTTTGGCCGGTTAGTAAGTAGGTGGGAGTAGGAGGTTTGGCCGGTTAGTAAGTAGGTGGGAGTAGGAGGTTTGGCCGGTTAGTAAGTAGGTGGGAGTAGGAGGTTTGGCCGGTTAGTAAGTAGGTGGGAGTAGGAGGTTTGGCTGGTTAGTAAGTAGGTGGGAGTAGGAGGTTTGGCTGGTTAGTAAGTAGGTGGGAGTAGGAGGTTTGGCTGGTTAGTAAGTAGGTGGGAGTAGGAGGTTTGGCTGGTTAGTAAGTAGGTGGGAGTAGGAGGTTTGGTTAGTAAGTAGGTGGGAGTAGAAGGTTTGGTGGGTTAGTAAGTAGGTGGGAGTAGGAGGTTTGGCTGGTTAGTAAGTAGGTGGGAGTAGGAGGTTTGGCTGCTTAGTAAGTAGGTAGGAGTAGGAGGTTTGGTTAGTAAGTAGGTGGGAGTAGGAGGTTTGGTTAGTAAGTAGGTAGGAGTAGAAGGTTTGGTTAGTAAGTAGGTGGGAGTAGGAGGTTTGGTTAGTAAGTAGGTGGGAGTAGGAGGTTTGGTTAGTAAGTAGGTAGGAGTAGAAGGTTTGGTTAGTAAGTAGGTGGGAGTAGGAGGTTTGGCTGGTTAGCAAGTAGGTGGGAGTAGGAGGTTTGGCTGGTTAGCAAGTAGGTGGGAGTAGGAGGTTTGGTTGGTTAGTAAGTATGTGGGAGTAGGAAGTTTGGTTGGTTAGTAAGTAGGTGGGAGGAGGAGGTTTGGTTAGTAAGTAGGTGGGAGTAGGAGGTTTGGTTGGTTAGTAAGTAGGTGGGAGTAGGAGGTTTGGCTGGTTAGTAAGTAGGTGGGAGTAGGAGGTTTGGTTAGTAAGTAGGTGGGAGTAGGAGGTTTGGTGGGTTAGTAAGTAGGTGGGAGTAGGAGGTTTGGTTGGTTAGTAAGTAGGTGGGAGTAGGAGGTTTGGCTGGTTAGTAAGTAGGTGGGAGTAGGAGGTTTGGTTAGTAAGTAGGTGGGAGTAGGAGGTTTGGTGGGTTAGTAAGTAGGTGGGAGGAGGAGGTTTGGTTAGTAAGTAGGTGGGAGTAGAAGGTTTGGCTGGTTAGTAAGTAGGTGGGAGGAGGAGGTTTGGCTGGTTAGTAAACTGTGAGGTGTGGTTTCACTAGTCAACCTTTTCCTCATGTGCAACTCACAGAGAACAACATCTGTGTTCACATGGTGATGAGGTTTGTGGTGTTACACCAATGCTCCTCAATCTTCCACAGCACCTGTTTTGGACAAATATCAGTTTTTATGAGACCAAAACACACACACACACACACACACACACACACACACACAGCCCTTTCAAATCACGATTTCAATTAAAATACAATGACTCACTCAGCCCCTGTTTGCCTATATCATTTATTTGCTACAGACTGCAACCAGCTCAAATGAAATGATAAATTTCGCTTCTTCTCTCTGTCCAGCACATTCTGCTCACATGAGCGAAGAGTCACATTCAGGAGTCCACCTGGAGTTTTGCAGAGCCAAACACAGCGCCTTTTGTAAGCAGACACCAACAGTTTCGGATTCAGAAACGGATTGAACTTCAACACAGTGCCTATGAGCCTAAAGCGGGGAATGTCAGCCTTTGTTTAAGGGTGTTTTCGGAATGCTGCTACAGACAACCCCTCCACATCCATGTAGTTCCAACAGACTATTTCTGAGCAGTAGCGTTTAACGTCCTACTAAAATTCATTTAAAAAATAAAAATCACTGTTTAGGGTGGAGTTATTGACTTGCACATGAGCTGTGTAATGAATCGAATAATGTACAGATAGCTGATCATTATTACAAGATAAACCCCCCTGTAGTGCAGTACAAGTCACACCCGCTGACCAGGAGCCCTAATTACCCCATGGGGAGGTTATTTGGCGATAATAACCACGCTTGAGCATTATCGCCTACATGCAAATCGACCAAGAATCACAGCGCTGTTTTAGGAGGCCGTGAATAATTAGACGGCGGGCAGCCCAGCTGTGTCCTGACCTGCTCTGCTACCAAAAGGCTCAACGTTGGTTGTAGATGCGGTATGTGCACACCACCTCTCGACATGCAGACTAAAACAGTAGCAGTTTCAATGACGCAGAGATACGGAGTACAGTTAACAAGCGAAACAAATCCATGGAAGAAAACCACGCAGAGTAAAAACACAGCATGCTCACGGAGAATCTCGGAGAACCTCAGCACAGAACAATCGCTGGCAGAACTCCGGAAGTGAAAGCACAAATTGGCCAAATGTGGGCTAGCTGAACTACCTGGGGAAATGACCTGTGGACAGTCATCTTACGTCCAAACACGTTAGGAGTGTTCCTAACCAGTCAAGCCGGTCATGTGACCTGAGCCCCAAATCTCTCTCTCTCTCCCTCACACACACACACACATATGTGCAATATTTTTTTGTTTTACAATAATAATTATATTTAAAAAAGACTATTTCATTGCTGATCAGAGCTCTAGGGTTGTTATTCCCTACACATGAACAGTCGCTCCGAAGACAATATTGATCGACATAAAAGTGTACTCACACATTTTATCTAAAGTGCGCGTGTGCGTGCGTGCGTGTCTTTCGTCACACTTGGGCCTCACACGATACTGTAAGTTTAGGTAGTTTTGCTGCTCCTCTGAGATTGTATGTAGATCAGTGTTGTTTTCAGAGCGACTTTTCCAGAGTAGGGAGGACAACCCCAGAGCTCTGACCACCAGCCGAATAACGGGTTCTAGTTCCTCTTTCGGTTCCTCATTTTTAGTCCTCCTAGTGTTACCGTAACAAATGATGTGGCAGAACCAGTTATCAGTTTTCCATCAGCACTATTTTCAGTTGGTTTGTTATTAGTGTTTCTACAATACATTTTTCCAGTTCAGTACAACACTTTGACAATCGTCAATATTCAAGACCATTTTCAGTAGGGGGGGAGTGCAGAGAAAACGGCTAAATTGCAGCTCTTTCTTTTTGTGAAGGAGAAGTGTTTTCACTTCCGACATTTGGCCTTCTTTTATGAATCACTGCTCCATTACACGATGAACCATCAACGCTCTCACTCAGCACTCAACAGCCCGTCAGCGGCGGAAACCCGCACGGCGTCTCCATGGAGCACATTTAATGAGGACAGACCAGGGGCTTTGGTGGGTGTGCCCGTGCGATGACCGAGCATCACCGTAGACCACCTGGCGCAGACCTCGCAAATCCCAGGCAGCAGCCGAAACTCGACTACATCAAAAGAGCTGAGTCACAAAGGGAAGATAAACCTGGCAGAATGAGGGGAGGAGCTTAGCCAAAAACAGCTCTCAGCGCCAATCGCCACATATGGCGGTGTGTGTAGGAAGCTCAAATCAGATCTCACTCTCTCTCACACACACACAAAAATAATAATAAATCCACAGTAGAACCCAATGACACAGTTAATCTAATTTATCCTTCGTTATCTTATGTAAGCTATTAGCATGAAAAAAAGGAAGTTTGGAAAAAGGGACTACTGCGAGATACCCTCAAGCACCAAGATCTCAACAACCACATGAAAAAATTCAGAACATCCAGCACGCTACCTGCACAGAGGCGCAGCCACTGAGACTCACAGAGGTAACAAGTTGAGCGGCATATCAGTGGGAGTCATACGTGTTCCACAACATACAGACAACTTCAGAATGATTGGGGTTTTTTTTTAAGTTTAAGGGAGTGTTTAGAACTGAATTGAAGGTCAATAAAATATTTTTGCAATTGCAAAGCCCTCACAAAGGTTCTCGCTTCCCCGGCGCTCTCGGCTGTCCACAGCTGGGACGGCACTGGACGAGGTTATCATAAGATTTGATCAAAAACACTCCTCCAGATCCAACGTCCAGAAGCCACATAAACAAAGAGAGATGGAAGCAAATTCATCAGTCATTCTCTTTTGTTCTTTTACACACACACACACAAAAGACAAGTCATTCACACCCTTATTAGTAGTAGTCACACTGTGACTCAAACATATCAGCCTACTTCTTAAATCTTCTTAATTTGTTAACCACCTGACTTCACTTTTGGGATCATACTATCTACTGTAATGATAATCTTTGCCTTTATGTGTATGTATGTGTGCGTGTGTGTGTGTGTAGGCAGCCACTATTATGACTTGTCTTTTACTCTATTTGAGAGTCAGTGTGCAAATGTGGTCCGAACGGACCGAGTAGTGCTGTCAGAAAGACACTCTGTGTGAACAATGACTTCAGAAAACCAAACACAATGTTTGCCTTGTGTCCCAGTCAGCTCTACTAGCAGATGCCCGAGCTCATCCAGTCCATGAAGTTTAAATCTGATGGCAAAGGCACTTGACATTAACTCCAACAACAGAGAGTGTGTGTGTGTGTGTGTGTGCGTGGGGGGGGCATTAGCGAAATTGTTAATAGGAACGTTCTGAACTCGTTTTGCATGCGTGGAGATAAAGCAGCCCGTGTTATCAGACCTTCCTCCGCGAGCTTGATGCGTCTGCATCCTCGGCTATCCCGTAATGTGCTGCAACTTTACGACTCTTCTGCCTTTACAGAGAGGTAATGCAGCATGTCTGATTCTCGTGCTGAGATACATGTAGGCCCAGACATGCTACTTTAGAAGAGGACCCCACACACACGCGCGCGCGCGCGCGCACACATACACACACCGCATTATTCCCATTACGTTGCTTCAACTGTCAGAACTGTGCCAGGAACCGTGAACCCGTTCTCAGGAGTTCACACCATAGTGTTTTCTCAAGAGTCTAAGAGGCCGGGTGGTTTGGATATCCCGCACAGTGTGTCCCAGCACGTCCGGAATCGCCAACTCTTTGTAACTTTGGGTTTTACGTTCGAGTCAACCGACCCAAACCAGCGAGCTTCCTCGCGCACGTCCAACCGGAGGAGCAGGAACACTCTCCTCGTGCACGGGAGCCGTGGAGCACAGCCCCGCGTTGGCTTCAAAGCGCTCGGGGCCACAACCCAGCCGAGGTGTTTGAAACTTAAAGAGTTGCGCTTCTGCGCCTTCACTGGAGAACACACACCGCAAGAGAGGAAACGCCTAAACGGACTGAGCACCAACCTTAAACACTTTCTTCATTCGATCTTCAGGCGAGGTTCCTCTGAAGCCGTTCCTCTACTTTGCATCTCGTTTTTCGAGTCCGGAGCGCCGAGAGCAGCGAGGGGAGGAGATGGCTCTTCCTTCAAGGAGCCTTCATCTTCAGCTGGAGAAGTCCAGCGCTCTCTCCATCCCATCAGCCTTAGAAACGGCTCGACACCCAGCCGGTGGAATAGACAGCGCTGTCGGTCTGGAACTCCTCTAAGCGACCGCCGTTAACGGCGCGCAGTGGTCTGTGCTGGCGCGCATCTGCACCAGTACTGCGCCAGTATACCCGCTCTGCGCCCTACTGGTGCGCTCCGTGTCCAACGTCGTCTCGGCGCTACAACAAGCTTCCACTCCCGACTTTTTTCCAGCACCACACCGTTTGAATTTACGACTCTCCTGCTCGCTTTACGTTATTGGTTCCTATGCGCTCGTCCCGGCGTTGCCAGGGCTCCGCTCGTGCCTCCGATTGGAGACGGCGGGGAGCGCCCGCCCACCGGCTCAGCACGAGGGGGTGGGCTCGTCTCCTCGCGCTTCACCCTAAGAATGACTTCGATGTGGAATGTGTGTGTGTGTGTGTGTTACACTGCTCGGGTTCCCAACCAAACCATTTTCATGTAGACGTAAATAAACTGGATTAGGCTGTCCTGCGCTCCTTTTCTGTTGGCCTCTTGAAATATTATTTCGAAATTATTTATTTATTTAATTTAGAAATATTCATTACATTGCTAGACTTCGATGGTGTTGTGAGCTCGGATTTAAGGTGAATGAGGCTGTGAGTGTGCGTGTGATGTGTTTTTATTTGGATATGTCCATGTTTGCGCACCGTGGGTGTGTCTGGGCACACGCGGGACGCGCGAATGCTCCGTGGGGGGATGTGGAGTCGAAAGTGTCGGTTGCGGTCTGCACCGAAAACGATCCCCTCGCAAACGACGGAGGACGGGAATCTGGACCACGGTGTGGACTCCCAGGAGCGGATCTGGACACTTCCACATCACAGGCAGTCCAGCTTCCCAAAATAGAAGCGTCTGCAAAAACAGCGACTTGGAAAAGGGACAATAATGAATAATGAATTATGTCGTGAATGCACAAGTTTATCGCGTTAACTTAGAGAATACAGTAGTCTACGTGCCATGATCATAGTTTACTACAATACAGGAAAAATGTGTTTGATATTTCACGTTACACAGTTAGTGTAGTTATTGATATATATCCTAATAATGATCTTATATATTTCAGCCCACTACTATGGCCAATAGAAACAAAGCGTTTAGAAATACATAATTGGATAGTATTGCTAAAATTTGAATTTGCTAAAAATGGATAAAATTGATTTTTTGATTATTTATTTATTTGTTTATTTGTTTTTGCTAAAAATGGGTTTTGGTTTTATCCGATAGTAAAAGCTTGCATGTGCTTCCCTCTAGTGGTGAAATTAACACGGACGTCTCCTGAATTCCTTTATTTTAAATAATGCAAATGGGAATTTGGTAGTTGTTATTTAAATATTACAGAGCATTAAATAAGTGTGTTATGTTTAATATACACAGATCAGACAGCTTGAACATTTTATTCAGTTTGCTTATACCAGGATCTTGGTTATAATTGTCAAATCTTGCACAACATGACTTTGCTTCTATAAGCATAACTTGTCTATTGTAACCAATTTGTAATTAAATGATTATGAAGTCCCTTACATGTTACATGTTTTCATGTATTTGTGTTTGGATTGTTTATTAGGGGCAATTTTCAAAAACAGGAAGGTAGAAATTATGTTATTTATTCATTCATTCACTCATTCATGTTTTATATTTTGTCTTCACAGCGACAGAAAGTAGCAGATACTAGAAAATCTTGAGAAAATCTCTAACATTACATCATCTTGTCCTTAGTTACCTGGGAAACAGTCTCCCAGTAACTGACCTTTGCATCAATCCCTTGGAGAGTTTTCATCATCCTGCACTGGGGTCTTTTGTTCTCCCGGGCATCATGACCGGGGTCAAGGTAACGACTTCTCGTGACTTCAGATCTCGCCTTAGCCACCTTCCAGTGTTTGCTTGCACCTTGCCCACGAATCCAAGTGTGGTGTAGTGTTTTTGGGGGTTTTTTGGTGACTAGTCAATCCAGTTAGCGTCGGTCCAAGCAGACTGTCGACTGGAGGCGTTGGGAAGCAAGATCTTTAAAAGATGAAAAAATGTGCAATGGAGGTTTGCGTGGTTTTCTTCTGGAGTTTTATGGAAACCAAAGCAGGAGCAACTTCACAGTTGTCATGGAACGGGGACACCGGAGACGTGTGTGTTTTTAACATGCTGCTTTGTATTGTAAAGATGATGACTGTTCTGGTTTCATAGTTTTCTACGCTTGCCCACTTATACAGTTTAAAAATATTAAATATTGAAAATGTTTTATTTCACCTGAAAATAAGAAAAAAAGAAAGATCTTGCACTGTTTGGCCAACTTACCTTTCTTACTGGCTCTCTAAAAGCACTTAATGTTCAGTTCCCCTGAATTAAAACTAGTCCCAACTTTATCACCAGGGGGTGTTAACTTCTCCTCGGGCGTCCACGAGCAAGTGCATGGGGCTGGGCCACCGGACTCGGTTCACTGTCAGGAGCAGCATGCATGTCGTCATTAAATCTGGTCCTTTTCTCCCGGTCCGAGAAATGGCAGAGTCTCACTCACAACCCAACAGAGGTTATCTCAGAGGCCATTAGTGGCCCGTGTGTCCGAGACCTGCCTCCAAGTCATTACGCCCCGCGAGCAGAGGTCCGAGCAGGGTGGGATAAGCATGTCATTGCATTAGCAAGTCCATTACGCACAGGCCACTGAGGGAGTGGAGCAGTAAAACTCATGGGCTGATTAAATTTAGCGCTGCTCGATTAGAAAAGGCAATTAGCATGTCCAGCGCATGGCCTCGCCTTGCTCCCCGTTGTGTGTGGTTACGGATATGTAACTGCTGCGTTGTGCCTGGAGCACACTGCACTCCCACTGGTCTCCTGTTCAGAGATTTCCATTTTTCACGTAAAGGGTAAAAGAGACTGTAAAGAGACTCCTTTGTCTCTTTACAGAATACTGCAGTCACAGTAAGTAATTTGCAATGAAGTGAACAATGCTAACATGAAAGGTATGGCCACTGATTTGAAACAAATCAACACCAGCCAAGTTCTTCTAACAGAGACTGACTGTGACTCTGTATAGAGAAACTCAGCATGTCATTGCCTCGGAGTGGAGAATGATAACAATCTTAAATTTACCGATTGTGCAGCAAATAAAGCGAAAAATCCCACAGAGGTACAGAGGAGGTTTTTCTTTCGCCCCTTGGGTTCTAATGTTAATAGTTCTGTTCGGAAACTTTGCTAGACATTTGTACTACAGAGTGTTTTAGGTGTTGGACTGACGTAAATGAGTGTCTAAGATAATGATTATCAAAGATTAACCAGGAGAGAAAGTCAGATTATCGGTTTCACTCACTCAGGCCTACTGTAACCTGGTTCCAAACAGGCGTGTTGTCAATGTTTCAATGTGTAATGACATATTCCATTACATCAGAAAGTTCAGATCAGCCAGCTTGCAGAACTTTACAGGGCAGGACCTGAACTGCTAGTGTCAGACAGTCATTTCTTGCCACTACCATACCTGAACGCATGATTCTAAAAAATCAGACACAGCTCAGATAATACGCAGTATTGGACTCATGGATTAAAACACGAACACAAGCCTTTTGGCCGAAGGCCTCCATCAGTGTGTCCATGGATTTAGCACGTTAGAAGGAATTTTTGGTATGTGCCCTGTTTTTTGTTTTGTTTTGTTTTTTTGTTTTGTTTGGATCATATTTTGAATACTGGAATTGAACAATTCCAGTGTATGGACTTGTAATCCCTCGTAATTAATTGCTATACTGTGTATATATAATTGAGATTCTCTATATTCTGTGGATTGGAAGGTGTGGGAACAGGTGCTGGTGTTTCCCGATTGTATACTAAAGCTGAATGAATCACTTAATCACTTAATCTATCTATCTATCTATCTATCTATCTATCTATCTATCTATCTATCTATCTATCTATCTATCTATCTATCTATCTGTCTGTCTGTCTGTCTGTCTGTCTGTCTGTCTGTCTGTCTGTCTGTCTGTCTGTCTATCTATCTATCTATCTATCTATCTATCTATCTATCTGTCTATCTGTCTGTCTGTCTGTCTGTCTGTCTGTCTGTCTGTCTGTCTGTCTGTCTGTCCGTCTGTCCGTCTGTATTCAAAATAGTGAAGGACACAAAAGGTTTCCAGAGGAACAGACTTTTGGACAGAATCATTCATCCGCTGTGCATCCTCTGTCTGGAACATAGTTTCTCTGGGAACCTTATGTACTTCACTACAATGATGAATGGGGGGGGGGGGGGGGGGGTGATACAAGCCATTAATGTGTCATGTGCAGACTTTGATGGGAAGTCAAAATATAAAACTCTGAGAACTATTCAGCAAGCCTTAGTGACCTTCTATAAGTTACGTAGCAAGACTTTACTGGTAATTTATAATTATAGAAAAATTACAGTTTTCTGTTAATTTCAAACGGCAAAACTACCTAACCTATGGTCAACATCATACTGCACTGTAAATGCATGTTTAGGCTTCATTACTGCAAAACCCATTAAAACTCGGCATTATAATGTTGGCATGTTGACAGGGACAGTATTAACATTATTGATTTTAAACTCACTTATACAGAAGCACTCACACTTTTTATCATTTGAATGTAATACTATATATATATATATATATATATATTGGCTATGATAAGATAAGGAGAATGAGCCTGCTTTGGCAGTAATGTCAATTTCTAACATTAAAATGGAACTAATCAGTCAGCATCACATGATTCTCTCAACAACGTAAATCCCGTGTTGTTATGACTTAGTTCTGCATCTGTTCAACTGTTCTCTGCCTTGGACTAGTATCTCAGCTCCACAAAAACCGCAGTCCCAGTTACTCTGCCGTTCGAACGGCAGTGGCATACACACTCGGTGTGATCTGAGGTAGTGTCACCTCAAACGCTGCTCTTCTCATGACTCTGATACCTTGACTTTACACTCCTGTTGTTCACCCATCTAGAACATCTCAATAGTGTACACTTCCAAAAGGGCCCCGGGGGCAGGAATTGGGCCTACAGCTCGGTGCCTTTATGTAATGCAAACATAAGAGAAGAAACTGGCACACAAGGTGAGGGAGCCATCCCCTCCAGAGTGACCAAGGCCCGTAGACCCCACAGTGCCGGACGCACACTCGCACAGCGCCAGCTACACTGAGACGCTGGACTGTGGGAAACGTTTTTGCATCACTGTCCTTCATTTGCGCTTCTCTTCCTTGCACAGTGTGGATCGCTCACGGCGCTGTCACTCACAAGCGAACGCGCCTGTGTTTTTAACTGAGGACCTCTCATCGACCAGCCGCCGCAGGCTGCTCGGTTCATCTGTCACGCCTCAGACACCACAGCTAGCGTGAGGTGAGCGTGCCAAGGTCAAGCGTGCTACTTTGGAGGCGGAGAGCTAACATACCCCACTGGCACAAACTGAGAACTCAGTAATACCCTGTACTGTGTACTGCACGCACAAAACACACTGCATGCAAACTGCATGAGTAAAAATTGACCTATAACAGGTGTTTCTGTGGTGCCAATCAAAAATAAATCTTGTTGTGTATTTGCACAGTATTTAGACATAAATAAACTTTTTATTATACTAATGTTGAGCCCTTGTCTATACAGGCTGTGTCCACTAGATGGTGATCTAGTTTGCTTGTTGGTCACGAGGACATAACACTTTCCCTCTGTCAGACTTACAAAACGCATCCTGCCATTGTCATACTTTGGTATTGGCTGTATTTTTATTTTTTTTCTCTAGTGATTTACAGTGGTGGAAGAAACATTTCATCAGCGTTTTCAACACTGGGTGCTTTTCTGCTCTTCTACATCAAACTGCTTTGTGCAAGGTTTGGATTTCTTCAAGCCCCCCCAGAGAAACTTTGTTCTAGGGACAGAACATTGCATTATGAGATTACTGATCACATGACCCTCCACAGCTGTATTGTGTGTGTGTGTGTGTGTGTGTGTGTGTGTGTGTGTGTGTGTGTGTGTGTGTGTGTGTGTGAATGTGTGTGTGTGTGTGTGTGTGTGTCTGTATGTGTGTGTTTGTGTGTGTCTGTGTGTGAATGTGTGTGTGTGTGTCTGTGTCTTTGTGTGTGTGTGTCTGTATGTGTGTGTTTGTGTCTGTGCGTGTGTGTGTCTGTGTGTGTGTTTGAGTGTGTGTGTATGTCTGTGTGTGTGTGTGTGTGTCTGTGTTTGTGTGTGTGTGTGTGTGTGTGTCTGTGTGAATGTGTGTGTGTGTGTGTGTGTGTGTGTGTGTGCGTGTGTGTGTGTGCGCGTGTGTGTGTGTGTGTGTGTGTGTTTGTGCGTGTGTGTGTGTGTGTGTATGTATAGAGAGACAAATCCCTTTACATCATTAAAGGAGTCCCACTCCCAGAGTCAGACAGAATAAATGTCCCAATTGCCTTCTTGTCTGCCCTTCGTCTCCATCACTGTGGCCACTCAGAGTAGGAGGCGGGGCTTTGTTTCCATGGTAACAGGGTCGTGCCGAGCAGAGGAGCTCTTGGAACTGTGGAGGGAATCCGCCAGGCCACCCAGATCCCGGAGAACAGTTCCACGTCATTATACACAAACTGGAAGACGGCGGTCCACGTCTGTGATTCTGTAGACGGCGGTCCACGTTGCAGGAGAAATCAGTGCAGTCTGTGCTTAATGCATGTATCTGTTACTTTGAGCCTGCTTATTCCGAGGCTGCTCTATGTTTATAAAGCCGTGAGCTCTTACAAACAATACGCTACTTAATGCATTTTGATCAAAAAATGTCTCACAGGACTATAATACTGTGGTGCTGTTTTTTTGAGGCATGCCTCGCCCACGATCCGAGTGTCCGCACCTCATTACAGCATTCTGGTGTGACTTCAAGAGTGAATGTGCATGTATGTGTTTGTGTGTGTCTGTGTGTGTCTGTGTGTGTGCTTACTTGGTTGCAAAAAAACCCAAAAACAACCTCCTTAATACTAAACAGTTATATCTTGTCACCTCAATTTCTGTAACTAATGTCACCGTGCACCTGTGAATAGCAGCACTTTCTGATGTGTGTGTGTGTGTGTGTGTGTGTGTGTGTGTGTGTGGTTGGGGGGTCAGCGAACGGCTAGTCTTGTCGCCAGCACTCAGCTCTTCAAACGGAGGGAAGGACTTTTGTTCCACACACATTCACGTGAGGAAATCTTAGCTCGTGGCTGGGTGTGATGCGAGCCTGCATGTGCATTTCTCGGCGTGCTACATCATCCTCCACCACCCCTCCCCTCCCCTCCTCTCAGCAGCTCCCTTAAATTACCCAGCCTGCTCTGCTGCTGGAGTGAGGCTACTTAGCAACATGAGAAATGGCTGCCTGCCGCCACAGTTTTTCCCAGCGCCACTGTGAGCCGCGTTAGGGCCTGTGGGAGAGTTCGTGTTTCTAAACAGTTGGGGGGGGGGGGTGTTTATTGACCTGGTGTACTGCCTGTAATGTGAACATGCTCTCTGATTAGCAGAAGATCTGCACAGCGGAGCGCTGAGTGTGGAGTGGATTGGAGGGGCTGGAGCAGGTCTTCCCCACGAGCCCTGTGGCAACCGTGGGCGACCGGCATGTGGCTGAAGAGTCTCTTTAACCGCTGCACTTTCTTCTGTGAGCTAACAGGTTGTGGTTTGAAAGAAACTGTTT
This sequence comes from Electrophorus electricus, assembly GCF_041902795.1. Classification (NCBI taxonomy): domain Eukaryota; kingdom Metazoa; phylum Chordata; class Actinopteri; order Gymnotiformes; family Gymnotidae; genus Electrophorus; species Electrophorus electricus. Next base: position 1,847,471 of record NC_137510.1, on the reverse strand, counting down.
TAGACACTATGTTGTCCTCTTGTAGCCGTGTCAAGCCAGTTTACACACACGCACAAGCACACACACTGGATATGCAAAAAGCCCCAGTCAGTCAATCAAGACAAAAGAAACCTGAATGGTATTCAAGTATAGAACAAAAACACTATTGTTTTTATTATATTCCTGATACAATACTATAATTTCTCTCATTCGAGATCCACTGTTGTAACATTACACACCCTGCAGAACGATACAAACAACAACTCAACGGCCCGTGCGTCCGAGGCTCTGGGACTCCTGGCTGCAAGGCCTCTGTAGTGCACACATGTAAACACTGAAGGGAAAATGTTTCTGCTCTACAGCATTCACTTTTCACTACTCCCAGCTCAGTAGAAGTGTTTAGCATAATGCCTCTATTCCTTTCTCTCCGTCTCTCTCTGTCTTTCTCTCCGTCTCTCTCTCTCTCTGATCTCACTTACCTGTTCTATTCTCCTTCCTGCACTCTGAGGTGGAAGGGCTTTAGGACCCAGGGGACTGATAAGAACAGCTTGTTTTTTTTGTTGCTGTTTTTGTTTTTGCTTGTTTGTTTGTTTGTTTGTTTGTTTTATTTGAGCTTGTTGAGCAGTCAAATAATTCCACTCGCTTTATTGTTTCAGACTTTATGAGAATCTTTATGATAACAAAAAAAAAAAAAACAAAAAAAAAAAACAGCACCCAAGAGCAAGAGAACGAGGCAAACCGAGGGGAAGTGTGAGAGCAAGACAGAGAAAGACAGAGCTACAGGCCGAAGTCTTTGAAATGTGAACTGGCTGTCTGGGTTTCACCTGAGAATATCTCAGGCTGCTCCGGTCCCACCGCCACGCTGACCGGAATGAGAATGCAGTTCCGGGAAGACCCCAAGAGCGCAACGCTGAATACTGAACAGGAAAACCTTCATCAGAGCATTCGCATAAAGAAAAAACACCTCGCCGGCCCCTCCTGTTCTGCCCCGCGTGTGCGTTTGGTTAGGAGGTCTCATCTACATGGCTGTTTGAGCTTCACGCCTGGCTGCGTCAGAATATTCCGGAATGTCGAGAATATTAGCACGTAACAAATCTCCTCCCGAGTGGATTTACTTGACTTGCCGTGAGGGAGATGAGAGACACGCTTCGTTTAACCTATTCCGACCGTTCTCGCTGATGAAGTTAATGAAGTAGCTCAATTAGGGTTTAGACTTATGACTGTTAAGTCACTACATACACTCACAACAATAAAACAGGCCAAAATGGGCCCCCTGCTGGAATCTTTTTACATCTCAAAAACAAGAGAAACTACTGCCTCTCAGTCTGCTGAGAAAAATATAAATATTGTTCTCCCTGCAGCAGTGTGAGGCAGCCCAAAACTTAAACCACAAATCCCTTTAAATCTTGTGTGGGAGTCAGGAGTTGTTGAACACGCCACCCCCTGAGCTCTTTTTCTCATTAGCAGGCTGTCTTCCCAAATGCTATGTCGTGTCATGTGACCAGTTATGGTGCCTCGGGCATATAAAGTCAGTGTACTGATCCCAGGATGCCGGTTTGGCCCCCCTGCTGTGTCTGAGCCTGGCTGCAGAAGACCAGGTCCTGTTGCTCCACACCCAGGCAGGACAGGGCAGGACAGGGCAGGAGGGCAGGACAGGGGCAGCAGCATCCAGGAGTCACACTGAGGCCCCGCCTTCTCTGAGGTGAGGGAGCAAGGCTATCTGTACCGAGGCCCCTGAGGTCAGTGCCTGGTCCGCACGTCCCACGGCCCAGAGGCGCTTCTCGATGCGTCATTCCCTACCACGTGCTCTCGTGAGTCTCATGACCTTGTTATTGCTGTCATCTTTCATCACGGCACCCCAGCGCCACGCCGAGGGTTTAATCCGCGGGTGTAATCTGATTGGGATTCCACGGGCCGCGTGGCGGAAACCATCCTTCTTCGTCTCCTGACGACCGAGGCCGTGGCGCGACCGGGCCGGTGTGTGTGACGCCGAGGCAGGGATTGCGACAGCAGCGCGACCCTCTGTAATGTGCCACAATTACGTTTCAGATGGAATATTCCTGAAATACTCAAATAATGATCAGCCCTCGCCTCTGTGGGCCACCGTTGCTGTGGAAACTGATGAATTCCTGACAGCTGCGGGATAACGACGTTGCCCTGGCAACCTTGCCATCACACCCAACCATAAGAGAGAGCGAGCAGGAGCTGAGATTTTCTTGTGCTCATTCTCTGTGTCTGCCTGTCTCTCTCTCTCTCTCTCTCGCTCTCTCTCTCTCTCTGTGACTGTCTCTCTCTCTCTCTGTGTCTGCCTGTCTCTCTTGCTCTCTGTGACTCTCTCTCTCTGCCTGTCTCTCTCTCTCTCTGTGTCTGCCTGTCTCTCTCTCTGTCTCTCTCTCTCTGTGTGTGTCTCTCTCTCTGTCTCTCTCTCTGTGTCTCTCTGTGTGTGTCTCTGTGTCTCTCTCTGTGTCTCTCTCTCTCTCTCTCTCTCTCTCTCTCTCTCTCTCTCTCGCTCTCTCTCTCTTTTTGCCTGGGTTATTTCCTTTTGTTCTCTCTCTCTTTGTCCCACATTCTCTCATGCTCTCTCCATCTCTCTCTCTCTGTCTCTCTCTCTCTCTCTCTCTCTCTCTCTCTCTCTCTCTCTCTCTCTCTCTCTCTCTCTCTCATTCTCTCTACATTGTATATCTCCTTCATCCCCACAGACTGGAGAAAAAGGCTTTTGTTTTCCTGCAGCACTGCATCTAATACATGTATAATGTGTGTGTGTGCGTGCGTGCGTGCGTGCCTGTGCGCACATATGCATGTGTTTGTCACAATTTTTTATTTTGCAGTGGAATCAAATAATCATGAAACACAGAAACCAATTTTTAAATTCCTGGAGTCATGAATGAAGTGGAGCATGAATGAGTGGCGTTTGGATGGCACCTGGTCCTCACCCTTCTCTGACTCTGCTGAGCGTCCGTGGCCAGGAACCCTTGCCATCAAGAGCATCCAGAAGAGGAACCAGCTCAGATCCACGGCCCTTCACTGCCAAGACCGCCCCCTGCAGTACGGAGGCCGTCACAGAGGCCTGGAAGACTCTCAGGCAGGACACACCTGAAACTAAGAAATGACATTAGACATTAATCCTAGATCTGCTCTGATATTGGCTGGGTGCCAAACATTAATTTCTTAAAATAACATCAATGGGAATATCAGAATATAATAAAACTATATGTTAAAAATACTAAGGTACATATAGTGATTAATTTGGTGATTCAGACATTTAAAACTCTCCATTTTAAATCTTTTTTAATCTCGAGCTAGAGTTTAATCTAACACTATAGCTTCAAGAAGTCAAGATGCATGTAGACACAGATCTCTGAACAAAGCTGAACAGAGTAGTTGTCCACAGCATGATGCTTGCCTACAGAGCTAGAAATGGACCAGCCCCTCCACACATGAGGTCAACAGTCAAAGCTCGATCCATACCTCGAGTACTTCCAACCTCAATATGGCTCAGGTTGAAACACCATGCTTCAAGTCTCATGGAAGATAATCACTGAGGCTATTCTCAGTCCCATATGGTGGAACAAACTTCCACTGGCTGTCCAGACAGCAGAGTCCCTTGTAGTCTTCAAATGCAGACTGAAGACCCAACTATTTGTGGAATATTTAAATAACCCGTTTCGGCTCCTATGTTGACTAACTCTAGTCCTTATTGTAGGGTATTGTTTATTACACTGATGTTAACTGCTCCTATGCTGACTAACTCTAGTAATTCTTGTTTATTGCACTTAAACACGTCTGCCAAATGTCATAAATGTAAATGTAATTGTAAATTTTAGGTCACATGGTTGGGTCACATGGTTAGGTCACATGATAGGGGACCCCAGGTGTCTACAGGTAAGTCGGCCCCTCGCTGTGGCTTCCTAGTCTAGTTCACACACCTGGTAGAATGTTTTTTACATCACTTAGCGTGTATGTTACGGGCAGGTATATGTTTTACGTTTCCCTAGACAACATTAGCTGAGTGATACAGTGTGAGTTCGACCTTGTCAGTAACAGTCCATATGCAACACACACATATTCTCTCTCTCTCTCTCTCTCGCTCTCTCTCGCTCTCTCTCTCTCTCTATATATATATATATATATATATATATATATATATATATATGTATATATATGTATATATATGTATACATATGTATATATATATATATATATATATAAAACCCCCTCTTGCTTGCGTTCTCTGTCTTTCTCTCTTTCTCTATCTCCTTTCTTTCTCTCCCTCTTTCACACACCATTCTGTTTCTCTCTCTCTCTCTGTCTCTCCTCCCCCATTGCTTTTCTCCAGCCAGTGTGTTTCACTTTAGGCTGCTGGGATGTACCTTTCATCCACGCTCAGTCTGTTCCCAGAATCGTGCCATGGAGACATGGAGCTCTGCTAATTGGGAGTCTACTTGGGTATTTCAGAAAGCGTTCCTCTGACTAGGCCCATACACACCACGAGCGTCCGTGTGCATTTAAATTATGGGTACTCATCCTTATGACAAGTTTAATGTTACCCTAAGAATGTGTTCCTGTGTGTCTTTCTTTTTCTTTGTTAGGTTTCCTTGGAAAAAAATGCCTTTGAGTATTGTGAGTGATTTATACTGTAGTTACTGTTGTAGCACAACAAACATCACTCATGCATATTTACATACAGCATGAAACACACGCTTGTGCCCCCAGAATGTCTTCAGCTCATAACAACTGTCAAGGTGTCATTTTGACAGACGATTCCATTCCCGGCTGTTTTCAAAGCCTGTGTGTGTGTGTGTGTGTGTGTGTGTGTGTGTGTGTGTGTGTGTGTGTGTGTGTGTGTGTGTGTGTGTGTGTGTGTGTGTGTGTGTGTGTGTGTGTGTATTATTCCAGGCACAGGGTGGGGCTTGCAGGTCTCCTGCACAGAACTTTAATTGCTTCCTATTGGATGTTCTAATGGGTCTGTGCAACCCTGCTGTAAACTCCGTCATGCTCCACACACACACACACACACAAACACAGGCATACACAGGCGGTTTCTTTTTAGAACACACCCAGCGTCTGCAAATGTGTTGGAGTGTGTTCTCAAGCAGCTACATAATTCTGGCTCCCCCACCCTGGCCCCACCCTGGATCAAGCCCAGCCCTGACCCTGCCCCTTGTCTACAGCAGCTGCCCAGATGATCTCCATAGTCCTGTTTTCTCCCCGGCTGCTCGGCCACGTCACGGTACCTGCGGAGGGTATCTGCTCACTGGTACGGCACTGGGCACCTGACAGGGTGAGAAGCACCATGCTGCACATGGAGGCCAAACTCTCATTAAAGCATCACAGTGGTCCATCACACACACACACACACAGACACACACACGTATATATATACACACACACACACACACACAGATATACACAAACCCTCACTAACACTTACACACTCACTAATTCCAAACTCTTACATAAAAAGTTCTTCAATCTTCTATGAAATATTCTTCTATGAATCATCTGTAGCAGCTCTCTGTGTGACTATTTTGAAATATAATGAGCTCCACAGTTCACTCTGTAGATTATACATGCAGTACACAAAACCCACGATGCATCTCTTCATCTCAGTGATACATTCTGCTCCACCAACACCTGTGCCAGAGCAGAGAGGAGACACAGTCTGGATCACAGCAAGACACAGGACTGGAGACATTACAGAAGACCCCACACAGAAATAGAATACATGCGCACACACACACACACACACTCCCTCGCTACACTAACAGTATAACTATTTGCGTGGGGTATGTCCAGTGACATGGTATGTGTCCTCTTTTCCTCCGTTGTGCCCAGGGGACTCAGAGCCCAAGCCAAACCCTGCACATGAAGCCCTGGTTCAGGAATGTTACATACTGTGTAGAAGACCTGGTCAAGTTTTTCTAATGCGAGCTTGCCCTCGTACACCCCAACACGGACTGACCTGTTGCCCTGCTGATGCAACACCCAGCCACAATGACCCAGCCACAATGACCCAGTCACAGTGACCCAGTCACAGTGACCAGTCTCCATGACCCAGGCTTGCTGCCAGGTTCAATCCCAGAAACTCCTCTGTCTCTCTCCACTCTCAAAGTCTTAGCTAGCTTCAGCAGGTGAGACAACTCCTGTGTCCAATATGTGCTCAGTGTGAGACACTTGATATCCAAGCCCTGGCTCACTGGGCACTCGTACACGTATCCCTGAAGAGGAAAGAGTCCTTAGTTCTGGTTTGGTAGTAACTACAGTCAAACTAAAGCGCTTCCCCAGAGACTAGGCGGTCGAGGGCTTCTGATAGCCTGAGGAGAGTGAGTCATTTGCTGATCTTTCCTCACACGTCACACAGGAAGCATGGAAGTGCGTATCGGTCCTCACCCACCCAATTTGGGGACCAGCTGTGACAACCAAGATTTGCAAAAATAAAAGAAATAGCAAGTGGGTGTGTCTTATGCACGCGGTACAATGGGAGTAAAGTGGGCGTGTCTTGTGCGTGCGGTACAGTGAGAGTAAAGTGGGTGTGTCTTGTGCGTGCGGTACAATGAGAGTAAAGTGGGCGTGTCTTGTGCACGCGATACAATGGGAGTGAAAACACACACACACACATACACACACACATAAAAACACACACACGTACACACACACACGCACACACACACACACACACACACACACAAACATGCATGCACCCTCACGAATTCCAAACTCTTACGTAAAAACAGTTCTTCAATCTTCTATGAAACATTCTTCAATGAATCATCTGTAGCAGCTCTCTGTGTGACTATTTTGAAATATACTGAGCTCCACAGTTCACTCTGTAGATTATACATGCAGTACACAAAACCCACGATGCATCTCTTCATCTCAGTGATACATTCTGCTCCACCAACACCTGTGGCAGAGCAGAGAGGAGACACAGTCTGGATCACAGCAGGACACAGGACTGGAGACATTACAGAAGACCCCACACAGAAATAGCATACATGCGCACACACACACACACACTCCCTCGCTACACTAACAGTATAACTATTTGTGTGGGGTATGTCCAGTGACATGGTATGTGTCCTCTTTTCCTCCGTTGTGCCCAGGGGACTCAGAGCCCAAGCCAAACCCTGCACATGAAGCCCTGGTTCAGGAATGTTACATACTGTGTAGAAGACCTGGTCAAGTTTTTCTAATGCGAGCTTGCCCTCGTACACCCCAACACGGACTGACCTGTTGCCCTGCTGATGCAACACCCAGCCACAATGACCCAGCCACAATGACCCAGTCACAGTGACCCAGTCACAGTGACCAGTCTCCATGACCCAGGCTTGCTGCCAGGTTCGATCCCAGAAACTCCTCTGTCTCTCTCCACTCTCAAAGTCTTAGCTAGCTTCAGCAGGTGAGACAACTCCTGTGTCCAATATGTGCTCAGTGTGAGACACTTGATATCCAAGCCCTGGCTCACTGGGCACTCGTACACGTATCCCTGAAGAGGAAAGAGTCCTTAGTTCTCGTTCGGTAGTAACGCAGTCTTCTGCACGCGATACAATGGGAGTAAAATGGGCGTGTCTTGTGCACGTGGTACAATGAGAGTAAAGTGGGCGTGTCTTGTTCATGAAGGAGAATGATAGTAAAGTGGGCAGTGTCTTGTGCGGTACAATGTGAGGAAGCTGGAAGCTGTAGCCAAGGCCCCTCCCACTCATCGCTGCAAATTTGTTTTTGCTCATGTGTCAAAAAAGTGATGAGGTCCGAGACCTGCCCCATTACAACGCCACCTGTTGGACATCAGTGATACCTGCTACAACCTGCAAAGAACTACAGCTCTACCTACTGGTGTATGCATTGACATAATGGCCATTGAACTGTGCACAGGATTGACACTGAGACACTACGTTATCTTGAGATGGAATTTATTGTGCTTATGTAGACTCACCTGTCTGAGAAATTGGTTTAGCCTGAGGGGGGGCTTCCTGTATTTAGGGAACTTTATTTATGCTGTCTAAGCAGCATCCAACTTTATTTTAAACTGGTGCTGAGGTCTGGTCCAGCATTAGTGGGTAGGACTGCTGATTAATGTCTGAGGAACCTGAGAGACCTGCTGAACTGCTGATGTACTTTTAGAACCAGCAATTTATTTACATTTACATTTACAGTTAGGGCATTTGGCAGATGCTCTTATACAGAGCCACTTACACAAGTGCTTTTTCATTTCTTCATAGAATACATCCTAGCCAGTACAGCAGGTTAGAGTCCACTGTACCAATGAGCTAGAATACTGTAGAAATACAGGGATCACTGATGATGCCCAGAAAAGTGAAACAAGTGTAACCTCTGTATCAGACAACGATAAGTGCAATAACAAACAATATCAAACTATATGTGCTGTACAAATTATACGAGGTTCGGTTACCCAACAAGAGCAGGATCAATGATCATTTTAAAAATTCCACAAATAGTTGGGTCTTCAGTCTGCGTTTGAAGACTGCAAGGGGCTCTGATGTGTGGACACCCACGGAAGTTCATTCCACTATCTGCGAGCCAGATAGTCTCCATGGTTGTTTTCCATGAGACTTGAAGCATGGTGTTTCAAGCCGAGCTGTACTTTAAGTTAAAAGTGCTTAAGGTATGGATCTTGGCTTTGATCACTGTCATCATGTATGGAGGGGCTGGTCTATTTTAGCTTTGTAGGCGAGCATTAGAGTTTTAAATTTGAATGGATAGGCTAGTGGAAGCCTGTGAAGGCAACACAGTCATAGAGGTCTGATGTCTGTTAGAGGAAGACCAGCAATTAGCAAGTTGCAGTAGTCTAGCTTTAAGATGATGAGAGACTGCACAAGCACCTGGGCAGCTTCCTGTGAGAGAAAGGGTCGAATCCTTCATATGTTACAAAGGGTTAGATTTAAAACATGAGTTGAGAACGACAATTGTTTGTCCAAAGTTCTGCCCAGGCTACGAGCAAAAATGTGCAGAAGCTTCTGGGTTGAGCTTCAAGCAGTGGGATTTCATCCATGATTCAATGTCAGTCGAGCATGATGAGATATTTATTTCCCTTTCACTTCATTAGCACCTTTTACTAATAAACTGAGCACAATAAACTTACCTGAAGGTGTCCTGTAATCCGAGACCTCCCACGGATCAAAATATCCTCTGATGGGGAATTTTCACATTTTAGGGGGATTTTAGGTAACGTGTTGTGTGTGTATAAGTGTGTGTGTGTGTGTGTGTGTGTGTGTATGGAAATATTCTTGACTGACGCTGTGAAACCTTTTTTTTTTTAAAACACGTGCCATTATCAGTGCCAGCCTGTGTGATGTACCCATCCGGGTTGATGAAGGTTAAAAAAAAAAAATCTAGCTACACTTTCCACAGACTCCCACGTTTAAGAGTGAAACAGAAACAAAAGAACTGCAAACACGTGACAGGAAGTTAGGGCCTCACCCTCACACAAAAGTACAGTACTGGTGCTTCACACACACCTCAGCATCTCATTACAACTTCCCGCAGCAGGAAATATCTGCGACTGCAAATGTTGCTCACAGCGCTCCTCGTATGCGTCGCACAGGCCGCCAGGATGTCCCCGCAAACCGGCGCCCTCACAGGAGTGCGAGAGGATTCACACAGCATGGGATTTCTGGGCCAAATGAATCTGCTTGAGGAAATTGCATTCAGTGCAGTTGCTTACAGAAAATACTACGGCGATCTGTGATTTCTCTCATTCCCCCTTCACTGTTTGCTACATATTCAAATGCCAAGAAAAGGGGGCGCTATGGGCTTTTATCCCTTATGAAGATTTATGGTCATGCACTGCAATTTCATGTCCACAAAGCTTGCCCTTTGCTTATGAAACATTTGAACACAAACAAAGCTATTACCCTAGCAGAGTCTGCAGTCTTGTGAACAAGTCTACTGTCATACCTTTTCTCTTTTCAGACACGCTTTGGCAGTGTTTTCCCCAGTCGGTCTGCCCAGGCTGGCTTGCCGTTCATCACCCCTTTCTAATACCCCCCCACCCCCACCCACCCCAGACCGTTATCTCTGGGAGCATCCGTGGCTTGGTATTGTCTTTGCTTCCTCTGCTCATGCGACTACACTGCCTTCCGCTGCCACGTCGAGGCGGAGCACCAATGGCCCCTGGCGCGATGGAAAGGACATCAGTCAGCGGGGCCCACGTGCCTGGAACCTCCGACCAGCCGTGCCGCCTCCTCTGCTCCGGTGTGACTTGTGTGAGCCTCCTCCTTCATCCATTCATCGCTCATGCTTCTTCAGCCATTATCTGCAGTTGCTGTAGCCGCCGTAATAGCTGCTCCTCTCTCTCTCTCTCTCTCTCTCTCTCTCTCTCTCTCTCTCTCTCTCTCTCTCTCTCTCTCTCTCTCTCTCTCTCCCTCTCTCTCTCTCTCTCTCTCTCTCTCTCTAACTACAGAGCCCCATACCCAATCATCCCAGCCATGCCACCAATCCACCACTACCCCACTGTATCCCAGCAGACCTTTCGAGCCACGGGGCAGGTGTGAGAGCAGAGCAGATGGGCAGGCATAGACCGAGATGTACCCACCTCAGGATCCGGACTTAATGTGAAGATGAAAGTGTCTGAGGAGGGGAAAAAACACAACATCAAATTCGAGTGGGAGCACACAATGGAAGCATTACAGCGGAACTGTGTGATTGTACACTCGAAACTATTTTGCACGGGAAAGCAACTAATGATTGAAAAAAATTGTACAGCCACATGCTCAAATACACAAAGTTATTACACTGATGCATTCAACGGGACTTCTGTGGGAAAGAGAATGGGTAAGATAACAAATTAGCTGGAAGAACTTAATAACAAACAAAACCACTCAATTAAAAGGTTTGTTTTGGATAAAGCTCCACCCTGCCAAACATTTTTAATGTGTGTCCTCTCGTCTGTCTCTCCTCTGATCATTGCGGATTAACCCTGATGTGAGCCACGAAGGGGCGTAGGGAACCAGAGGTTCCGGTGGCTGGGGGTCGAGGTTGGGTTGGGGGGACCAGAGCTGGTTGGAGTTGTGGAGGTGGTGTGGAGGTGGTGTGTGGTTCAGGTACTGCCGGCCTCTTCCTAGTCCATGGGGCGGGAGGCAGGTGACAGACAGGTGTGTGCGAGCTGGCTGTCTGCCGGTCGCCCGGGAGGTGTTTGGCGCCTCGGGCCTGAGTTTGCAGGATTCCTGCCCGATCAGGCCCCACTTAGCGCAGACGTGGGTGTGGCTAACAGAGAATGGTATTCCTAAGCCCAGTGGCTTTAAGGACCCACTGAGTCAGCGATCCAGACTGCTGCAAAGGTGAATGTTTTCTAGCAATTACCAAACCCCAGTTTACGCGCTGTGTAAATTAAGGAGCTCTCTTTTGTCTTCCCAGTTTAAGGATCCCAGCTTGTCCTCCGTCGAGAGGTGTAATGGTATTTGCTTGTCCTCTTCCATCGAGCACAAGCGTTAGGGGCTATGCCCTCGGGTTGCTCAGCTCTCTGGGGTGATATGACGGCCTCTTTTGGGTGGACGTGGGACACGTCAGATATCTTTATGTAACCTTTAAAAACACAACAGTATATGTTTCAGGCCTACGCCAGCCCTACATTTGCCTAAAGGGATGACGAAATGCTGTGGACTGTGGCAGGTTAATTCCTCCTTGGTGAATGTCTCGCTGAAAGCGAACAAAGAGTGGACACTAGCTTGATGAGTTTGGTGATCTGTGCTTGGCTAATAGCGAGACCACCCAGTACTAGGATGGATTCAAGAGTATCTTTTTCAACTCTCTCTCTCTCTCTCTCTCTCTCTCTCTCTCTCTCTCTCTCTCTCTCTCTCTCTCTCTGTGTGTGTGACCTAAAGCTAAGTCTAGAGTTTAATTCAGCAGCCAAAAAGAAATTATTTTATTTTGTATTAATTTTTCAAATAAAAGCTTTTATATATATATAATTATTTCTCATACTGAGTTGCCTAATATCTCCATAGCATTAACACGTCCTTGCTGTGTGTGGGTGTGGAAAGTTGGCAGGGCAGCATAAGAGAATGTGAGCTTTGCTAATAGGCTGCAGCACTGAGCTAATTGGGATGATTTAGCCAGTTGGGAGCACTTGGCTGGACTAATATGAGCTCTGACAGGGACAGTGGGACGACGTGTCCGAGTCCCCGGTTCCATCTCCAGCCCCTGACCACAGGGCAGGTTGATCAACGTGGCCTTGCAGAAAGTCAGCGCAACTGCCTCCTTCTCCTCTGCTCGTCCGTCAGAGGTTAACGGCCGGAAGCCCTGACCTGCTAATCCTGGAAGGCCTTTTTCTGGGGAGGGTGAGCACACTTCGTCCATCCTCACCCCCCCCACTGTTCCCTGCAACCACGGCGCTGTCTGGCAGCAGCCATGACACCAGGGCTGCCCACAGCTGCCTGCTACTCGCTACCCCTTTATTATTTTAGAATTATTTAGAATTTAGACTAGAATTTAGTCTTTATTTCATTACTTTTCCTTATATAGTTCCAAAATCTCTAAGTGCTTTACACAGGAAATATTTGACGTCCGAGTTAATGATGATAAAAATTAAGATAATATTAAATAATGCAATATATTACTACAGTGTTTAAAACGTATTAAAAAATTAAGGCTCTCCAATACACTAAGTAAATGTTAGCACAAATAAATATGTTTATAAATTGGATTTTTTAAATCCCCTAATCTAGTTTACATTCCCAATCTTTTCTAGAAGCTCGTCCACGCCGTGAGATGTCAGAGCTCCGATGGATCCGCAGCAGGCCTCGCTTGTCCGAGCGCTGTGGCCATAATGTGCTCAGACTATAAAAACCTCTCATTTCTGTCTGTTGTTTGTGATGCGCTGCGATAATTGTGTGAGTGTTACTGGGCTGTTTTTGGTCAAGATGTCCTCCTGTTTCTACACTGAATCTTCCTGAATATATTTTTGGGAGTCTGTTTTCTTGGGCTGTGTTTTGAACTCTGTGGCTATTTACTTGTACTCTATTTGCTGTCGAGCACTGGATTGTGGATTATGGATTAGAGACCGTTTCATCAGATTTGGATTGTGGATTAAAGATTAGAGACTGTTTTAGATTTGGATTGTGGATTATGGATTAGAGACTGTTTCATCAGATTTGGATTGTGGATTAAAGATTAGAGACTGTTTTAGATTTGGATTGTGGATTATGGATTAGAGACTGTTTTAGAAGATTTGGATTGTGGAATATGGATTAGCGATTGTTTCATCATATTTCCATTCATACTCACTATATTTTCACAGTGAAAAACAAGTGACTAAAATTCTCAAATCAGTTCCCTGAAGGTGTAAGATGCTTCATAAACACAGTCTCCTGCTCTAACTCTGCACATTGCGTTCGGTTCGTTAACAACAAGCAGTTGAAACAGTTACAACAGCATTTCACTGCAAGTTATACCATGTATGACTATGTATGTGACAAATAAATCTTTGAAACTTGAAGCAGGTGAATTAGTGTAACAGGTGTATTCGAGCAGGGGAAGGATGTTTTCTTCATTTTATATCATCTAAACGTTTAAATGCACACTGAAAGGAAAACCACTTTGGCTGAGCTGTTATGTTGCACACTGTTGCCCCTGTTTTGAAGTTTTTGTACACAATAACTTCCAGGCTCGGTTTAAGTTTGTTTAGATACATTGCTTAGAGTTCGTTCTAGTGTGGGAGAAGCATGCGTTTTTCTTCATATGTAGCAACCTCCCTCTGTTCGCACTGACCTCCACAGCTCTATTGTTATCACCCACAAGAGAAGCTTCTCCGTCTGGGCCCTCCAGGACATGGGAGCAGGACAACTGTCCTCCCCGCCCAAGGCTAGCGCGCACTGGGGACTACAGGACCCTCGGTAGCTCTGCCTCCTAGCTGACCTGCTAAGATGCGGGTCGGGTCTGTGCCCAGGCAGGTGACCCATGCCTTCGCCTCAGGATCATCTGATGACCTGCGAGACAGGAACTGAAGTTCCCCTGTTTAGTAAGAGGGGTCTATTTAATAAAAATTGTTTCACCACTTGTTCTGAATACAATAAAGCAGACTGATGGAACTCGTACACAAATATAAACACACACACACTAGACTGAGAGAAAATAAGAAAGCGTGAAAGAGAAAGTGTGTGTGTGTGTGTGTGTGTGTGTGTGTGAGAGAGTGTCTGTGTGCATGTGTTTGTGTGTGCACGTGTGTATGTGAGTGTGTGTGTGTGCATGTGTGTGTGTGAGTGTGTATGTGAGTGTGTGTGTGCATGTGTGTGTGAGTGTGTGTGTGTGTGTGTATGTGTGTGTGTGCGTGCACGTGTGTATGTGTGTGTGTGTGTGTGTGTGTGTGTGTGTGCGTGTGTGCGCGTGCATGTGTGTGTGCACGTCTGTATGTGTGTCTGTGTGTGTGAGAGTGTGTGTGTGTGCGTGTGTGTGTGCACGTGTGTGTGTGAGTGTGCACGTGTGTATGTGTCTATTTACATTTTTAATCTGCATGTGCATCTATGTATTTGAAAAGAGGTGATAAAAGCAGGTGTCACCATGTGGGTGGCTACTGATGAGTTGGTCGCGCCACTAAACTTTGGCATTATACCGCATTTAACATGCACATGTTTAGTGAACACTAAACACCTTCAGCAACACCTTCCTGTCCATCCATTGATTTGGCCTTGACTGAGATCACCTTGAAACAAGAGGTTGTAGCTAACTGAGTGATTAAGTTAATCAAGCAACTGAACGACTGAAGCTACTGTCCCATCCTGACTGCCCTCACACCGCTGAACTGTACAACCTGTTTCACAAAGATTTGTACCTTTGACTCTGTTCCTATTACAGCACTAATCAGTGAAACATCATATCCTCAGACATGCTTACCTGAGTCTGTGCATGCTACACTTGAACACTTTCACTTTGCTTGTACCACAAATGCACACGGCACTCTAAAAATGTCATAGCAGTCTGATCATGTCTGAAGAACATTTATGCAGGAGACCCAATTTTTATCAAAATTTTGCCTCTGACCCCATTTGGCACCCAACTGTTCCACAGACATGAGGAGGATTAAGGCCCGCATAAACTTTACTGCTGTACGCAGTAAGGCGTGTCTGAGGTTTCACCGTATCCCTCCAGCAGGGAGTGTCCAGTCTCAGTCACATGATGGGAGTCTCTGGGAAACCATCAGACACCTCGCAGTGCGTTTCATCTCACCGCCTTGAGTGAAGTGCGCATGTGTAGAAGTGGGACGACGCCTGAGACAGCCGTGGTGAACTCTCCCCAGTAACGTCCATCATGCCTAAACTCCTACACTCCACACATGGCACCACACCATCAGGTACTCGCGTTACCACGGAGACGGTTCAGCTGTAGGCCGGGGTCTGCGCCACACGCTTCACACTCACGGGCTGTGCCGTTCCGGTTTGCCCTGAGATACGTGGACACTGAGCAAAAAACCCCTTTCTTTTAGATACCAAAAACCCCAGATGGCCTGCCAGTATTGCCGATTATTATCATAATATTCAGCTTTAGCTCAGAGTACTGGAGGAGCAGGACGAGGATGTGGTGTGAATTTCTGTGTTTTTGATGGTGCAGGAACAAGGTAAACGCACATGACGCTCACACAGCTCCGAGCTCCCAGCCAGCTGTGCAGGAAACTGTTTGCCTGTGCAGGTTTGTTCTGAGCTTGAGCGCACTTTTCTTTAATGCCCTTTTCACCAAAGAAAATCCATTTGATCAACACTCCATAAAGCCCCTGTAAAGGTGCCATTTATTCCTACGTCCCGGTGCTCTTAGGCTCGAGGCGTTTATCTGTCCGCGAGGTATAAGCATGCCATTAGCCGAGGAGCTGATGGATCTCTCCCAGTCGCAGCAGAGCTAGTTTCATAATGACTTCAGCTAA
Organism: Electrophorus electricus; assembly: GCF_041902795.1. Classification (NCBI taxonomy): domain Eukaryota; kingdom Metazoa; phylum Chordata; class Actinopteri; order Gymnotiformes; family Gymnotidae; genus Electrophorus; species Electrophorus electricus. The sequence goes on along the minus strand of NC_137510.1, from coordinate 1,831,624 downwards.
TGTCAGTCGTTTAGCTTGGGGAGATTTTATAAAGAAATATTAGCACTTAGGACAGTCACGCTACATGTCCTCCAGACGCAGAAATCAGCAGGTCAGATTCAGATTGGTTGTCATGTCTTTATTTACTTATTTATTTATTTCTGAAGCGATTCCGGGGGCAAGGGGGCTTTGTGTTTAATTAGCCTCTGAATGTGTTGTGTGTAAATGGGTGTGAGGGGGTGACTGGCTAATTACTAGTCCCCAGACGTGTTGTGGCCCGGAGCAGTGGGACGCTGTTGTTGGAGTGTCTCTGCACTGGTAAGAGTCCGTCAGGCAGGCACTCTGTGGGCATGTTAGCAGTTATATACCACGTTACAGAGACTCAGGGTCTGAGTCGATCTCTAGCCTTTGCATATCTAAACTGTGTTCCTAAAAGAGAAACTCTTAAAGCAATATTCACACCACTACGTGCTAATGTCCTTTATGACGCAGGTTGACGCTTGATGTTTAGGAAGTGAAAGTCTTTGGCTTGATTTTTCTAATCAGTTGGAATTACGTAATTATGATTTTTGCTCCGTATTTTACACACCTCGATTTGAAAAGCCATGGGTAGACAGAAGCGCCATGGGACTTTGCAGTTCCACTAATAAATTCATTCAAATCCATTAATGTTGTCCTATAACTGGAGTAGTCTTCGCTTGTGTAGCTACCAGCTGCAGTCACACAACTAAAGGTGCTCAATGACATGATGTAATGGCTCGGAGGCCAGCTGGTGGGTTGGCGTAAATAATTTATTAAGAATCGCACAATTTAGTAAGAAATGGATCCCAGCGATATCAAACCTACAATACATTCAAATGGTCAGCTGCCAAACGGCCCAGAATGCCTAAATAAAACGTGAAACTATGGCATGCTTCTGCTCTTTCCAGTGAATCCATTTTCTTCTGTTTCTTGGAGCGTGTGTGGCGCTCTGTAGTAGGATCCGACACCTCTGTCCTCTCAGAGGCGCTGTCGAAAACGCTAGCGATTAGCCGGAACGCTAACCTCCAAATGACCACATTTCACCGCTCTCACCACCAAAGCCTCTTTCCTTAATGGCATTGTTTTTCCCGAAGCTTGTACGGCTAATGGCCGCAAAGCAGGAGGAATTCTGGAGGCTCCCCAAGTGTGTGAGGGTCTAATGAATTTGACTACATTCCTTCTCTCCTCTCCCCTGTTCCTGCGTGCCTGGTCTCAATATTTTGTCGTTGTGACCATGATTAGCATTCAATTAACCCAACCTATTACTTCAAGTGGTCGCTGCTTTAAACGGAAAACGCAGCACTCTCGTAATCAGCGCGATCCTGTCGCACCATCCACATCGCTGCAGAAGCAGCGATGAATTAGGTTGGGTTTCTTCTCACTCTTAAAGGAGGTGACCGACACAATACGTCTCAGATTTCCTTCAAGGCTTTCCTGAGCTCACAGTGGCAGCCTTTTGTTTGTGATCATGGCCACGTTTGACAGATTTCTGCTCTGGGCTGTCCGTGGCCAAACCCGGGAAGCGTATTCTAGCAGTCTTACATAAGCTGCCTCTTCTCTGCTGCTGTTGCATTTTCTTTCAGTTTATGAAAATACTGCCATGTGCTGTTCCCTTCAGTATTAAGCAACTCATCTGGCATGCTTTGGTTTCTCTCTCTCGGACCTCAGCTGGCATGGACAGCCTCAGCAGACCGCGTCTCTGTGAGGTTGAGCAATCCTTCAGTGGTGGATTTCTGTCGCTCGTAGTAGTGGCAATGAAACGTCGTTCTCCGGCATCAAGGGGGCAGAGGAGCAGTATACAGGAACAAACCCTTCAGCACCAGCACACCAGAAGAGATTAGAGACCAGGGGAGCGCAGGAGGTGGGAGGGGCAGGCGGACGGGGGTGGTGGTGTACTCCCAGTCGAGCTGTTTGTTTACGCGCACATTCCTCTGGCTCTTCATTCTACTCCTCCTTCAGCACTATCTCCCCCTCAATCTCTCCCTCTCTCCCTTTCTAGCTCCCTCTGTCAGTCTTGCGGTGCTAATAACATTAATAATGACAATAACATTCATAATACGAGCGTGCACTGTCCACCTCTCTGTTAGTCTAGAATCAGTAGCAATTATCCTCTTCAGTTTCCCGTCTCAGTTTTGGAGTCTCTGCCTGAAGAACGTTTGATATTTGTCTCGGGTTTTGTCTACAGAGCTACTCACGTTGCTGTTGTTTGTGGTCCAAACCTCTCTGTCTCTCTGCAGACGGAGTGTGACATTCTTTCCTTCTAGTCCTTATTGCTTTGTGGCATGGATTGGGCTCATCTCTAGTAATGTGTGGCAAGTCTCTCTCTCTCTCTTTCTCTTTCTCTCTCTCTCTCTCTCTCTCTCTCTCTGATATATATATCAATTAATGGCACAAGGCGGTTCCAACCCTCACAGGGCGCGCACACACACACTCATTCACACTGGTTTAATTCACATACCTGAGTCACTATACCTGTTGGGCTTTTATTTATGAAGAGCTTGTATCTGTTCTCTTTGGCCATTCATCCAGGCTGTTTTCGTAGGCTGTTTTGTATGTTTGGAACACTCTCGACTGTATTTCTCTCAGGGGTCTCTCAGGGTCTTCCTCTCAGGGGTCTCTCTCAGGGGTCTCTCTCCCTCCTCTCCCTTGCAGGCTGTGCTCTGCAGGCTGTTGTCTCGGTCTGCTCAGAGGAATGTGTCCCGGGTGAGGCCCTGATCTCGCTGTAGCTTGGGCCCCAGGGCAGATGTGAGAACACCATGTATTCTTCTCATTAGCGAGCCCATTAAGGCCTGGGCCCAGTAATTTCAGGGCAGTGGGTGATTATAATTAGCCTGTCCTGAGGAGGGAGGAGGCATCACAGTGCCCAGTATTGTAATTAGATTATTCTGTTATGAAAAGCCACATCTGTGATTGACTGCAAGTAATGCTACCATCACACTCAACTTCGACTGCGTTCGGAGATATTGTATAGTAGGGAACACGTGATTTGTGATGGATTGGGGTTGGGGTTAGGGTTGGGGTATTTGTGTAGATGTAAGAGACCTAGACTTCGTTGTTTTTGAGGGCTTCAGGCTTTGGTGGCACTGGTGTTGATGGTTTTTAGATGTATCAGAACACTCTACACTATTCAGTCCAATGCTTCTTAAGTCAGGCACTGGGTGAAGGTTTGTCTGCATAGAACGCCCTTAATAAATCAATGACAAACTTTAAATTAGCATCATTAGATAACACGTGTCACAAGAGCCTAACCAAAGTGAGAAAATACAAACTGATCTAACAATTCCCTAGACAGTTTAAAAATGTCAAAATATTTGTTCAACAATAATGAAATTTGTTTGTTTGTTTTGTCACGTATTTAACACTAGATGAGCTAGAGGCTCCAGCCAATCACACGGTCTCTTACGTCACTCCTTCAGTCCTGGCATGCCCTAATTGATGAAAAAAGACAAAAAAGTATTAAATGAATGTCATACTGCAAGAAGTTAGTGATTAAATGTGATTAAATGGTACTTCTGTATTGATTACATACAGCTGAGCGTTGTGTGTTTTTGTATATGTAGGATGGCTCTCTGCAGTCTGCTTCTCCCGGGAGTAAAACAGAAAACGGGGTAAACAGATGACTGTTTCCTGTCAAACACGAAATGAAGCTCCTCCAACAACCACAGAAACCCTGCCAGTTAAAAGTACCTTTAGAGGATAAGTTACTACATCTTTCTGCCTCTATCTCTCTCTCTCTTTCCATCTTTCTATCTCTCTTTCTGCCTCCTACCTTGTGTTCGTATATGATAGGTTGCTAAATTCTAAATCTTAATCTTATTAATGTAAATTCTAAATCTGTAAAGAAATCTTTGGTTTCAAACATTCTCTCAAGTCCAGCTCTCTTGTTCTGTTTGGTTTTGTGGTGCTGCTGGAATATTCTTAGTTTAACATCAGAATCCTTCAAGGATCACTGTCACACATTTCACTGTGGCAGTTTGTTTCCCACTAAGTAATCTGTATTATGGGTTCAAGTATGTTGTTGTTGGGTTGATTCTAATCATATTTGCAGTTTGGTTCTGATCTCAGTGCTATGAGGTGGGGTGCAGGTGTAGATTTTGGAGAAATGGATCTCTGAATGTGTCCAT
>NC_137510.1:1820000-1822500 GCF_041902795.1 Electrophorus electricus | reverse complement strand
CTTTTGGAATGTGCAGCTCTAGAATTTCCAGAGTCTGGTTCTAGACTCAAATAAAGGTTCTTCATTAGAGATCAGTGGTTCTAGAATGTGTTACACCTTCTTTTATCTAGAGTCTTCTAGATCCCATTGTTAGATCATGTCGTGTCCGTTGATGCAGGAAAGAAGAGACAGGAACCAGTGCGTTACCCTGTGGCCTTTTATTAATGCAGAGCTCTGGAGATGTCACTTCACAACGCAGTGCGAGTGAGATCTAAAGCATAACTTTGCAACAGACAAACTTATAGTTTTTCTCGCCTTGTGCCACTGCTTTTGTGTTTTTCCATCTCAGCCGTCACCTGTTTGACCGTCTCGTACACGTCTTCTTGCGTAATCACACGTATGCATGTCTAGGGCATTTCCTTTTATGTCTAGTTTCATGTCTGGACATACAGTAATTATTTTATTCTGCGCATTATTCTCTATTAGTGTAAGCTTAGCATTAATTTAATTTATGAAACCCCACAATCATAAGTAGGTCTCGGCTCCGTTCTAAGTTTTGACACAATAACCTCAGCAGTTTCAACTATAGCTGTTGATACACTACCGAGTTAAAGACCCTCAGAGACCCCCTCTGTGCTGGCATCCATGTCAATGTGAACACATAACGCTGTTACAACATATGCCACTTTCAGTCAGTTGATCCTACCAAGGGTTAATGTACATCAACACGTGAACATTGCATTTAGTTTCTAGTGTTTTTGCTTAGTTTTTTTAGATGCATGGTTTTTAGATGTATAAAGCTTAATTACTGTAAGCTTTTGTAAAGCCTGTTTAATATGAAATTTGGAAGTGTCTGATCTATCACTGGGTAATTGGAATTTGGTTTTGGGTATATAATAAATGTACAGATTACATTCACCAAAGGTGGCTGCTGTATTTGAATCCATTTTTTAAAACAATTCTATATAAAGTTACACACTGTTTTGGCATGGCTACACCTTTCAACGTCTCCCCTTACTATGGAAGACATCTATTACATCATAGTCAGCCACACCATGCATGATTGTATATGGGAAGCCAAAAACCTCAAAAGCTGGTCCTATGGATATATTTGGAAGCTACAGCCAAATACCTAGAAAGAGTGAGGCAAGTCCCAAAAAGTCAGCTGAATGGGAAGAACAAGATCCCAGCCATCAACACCTACACTCTAGCAGTCATCAGACACCCCTCTGGCATAATAAACTGGCCAAAGTGGAGATAGAAACCACTGGCATCAAGACAAGGAAACTCACAATGCACGGAGGGTTTCATCCCAAATCCAGCACTCTGTAACTGAACACTAAACAGAAGGAGGGGGGATGAGGACTAGTGAGTGTCAGAGCCACTATCCAGGGTGAAACAACCAAGATCCAGGAGTATACCAGTGTGATGGCCCCAGGTGATGAAGTGGTTAGAGAAAACCTCAGACAGCAGAAACCTGAGGAAGATGGAAGCGAGGAGGAGCAGGAGCCATCATGGGAGGACAAACCCCTGCACGGTACGTACCAATGGCAGATAGTGGAAGTGGCTGATATGGAGAAATCCTACCCATGTCTGGAAAAGGCTGGATTGAAAGACAGCATGGAGTCACTTATCATGGCAGCACAGGAACAAGCTCTGAATACAAGATCAGCAGAGGCTGGATCTATCACACCAGGCAGGACATCAAAGATGTGCAAAGATGCCACTGAGACAATCCAGCACAAAACAGCGGGATGCAAGATGCCAGCAGGCAGAGCGCACATGGAACACCATGACCAAGTGGCAGATATATTATACAGAAACATCTGTATACAGGTACAGGTCTAAGTAGCAAACACCACCAAAGGTGGTGGAGAATGACCAAGCTAAGATCCTGTGGAACTAGATACAGACAGACAAGATGATAATGGCTAACTAACCGGATATAGTAGTGGTGGACAAACTGCAGAACAGGGCCATAGTGATAGACGTGGTGACCCCAAGTGATGGCAACATCAGGACCAAGGAACACGAAGAGCTTGAGAAATACCAAGAGCTGAGAGAAGAGCTGGAATGATGTGGAAGGTGAAGGCACCAGTGGTTGCAGTAGTAAGCAGAGCACCAGGGGCTGTGACCCCCAGACTGAGAGAATGGCTCCAGCAGATCCCAGGAACAACATCCGAGATCTCCGTCCAGATGAGTGCAGTCCTGTGTACAGCTAAGAAGGGAAAAGACCAGCTGGTAGAGGACAAACTAAGAATTTATATATATATATATATATATATATATATATGAGCAGACGTTTGCTTTGTTAGTGTCTATGTGATAAATAGCTGTGTATCCCTATCAGCTGATCACGATTAAAAGATGCTGCATTCTGTAGCAGATGCTTTTCATCCATTTTAGCTAATCGAAAATTGGCAGGTGTCCCCCTCATTAATATTTCTTGAGTTCACCGAACGACAGCACTCGTGTTCCTAAGAAGAGTTGGGGTAGGCGGAGCTAGTGGAACTTCCACAGC
>NC_137510.1:1787500-1815000 GCF_041902795.1 Electrophorus electricus | reverse complement strand
ACTAGCTGCATTTACCCTGATTAAAGCACAAGAACAATATGAATCATTGCGATGACACGCACCAGGCTACAACAGCCTGCCTGCTGCAGAAGAGTATGTGCAGAAAACAAGGGCCAAATCTTTGCCCGTATAAGGCAGGTCTTAGTTGGAGGCAGTGATGAAATGTGTGGGCGAGTCTCAGTCAAAGAACCTGCACACACAGCACTTGCAGTTTCACTTCCTGTAGCACTGTAGCAAACACAGATGGACCCCCACACACAAACAGGAAACAACATAACCATGTATGTTTGTGTAAGGTCATGCTCACTCTGACCACACACACACACACACACACACACACACACACACACACACACTGAGGAAGTGTATATGTCAGACACATGGATGTGCGCACACACACACACACACACACACTTGTTTTACACACTGTTACAATGTAACAGTAACTCCTGGATGCCTACTACCCAAAGAGGATCCACTTCCACAAGGGGATGGCTCATTTTCTGTGCTGGCTGGGGGACATTTTTCATTGCTACATTGTGCTTGTTGTGTTTGGGAACGTGTAATCTGTGTGCTGTAGAAGTCCTGAACACGGTGGTATTTGTATGCAGAGTATTTCACACCGAGACAGTGTAAGTGCTTCTTTACTGACACATTCGTTCACTGACCACAACAGCACTACCAGTGTTATCATTACTATACTAACTGTACTACTGCTGCCCTATTACTGTATTTACTGTTTTGGTACCAACTACTGTAGTCCTCGCTCCGAGAATATAACCTAAGAGCCGGAGTGTACCCAGCGACAACATGCAGAACATTCTTGCGTGTGAACAGTGACCAAGCAAGACGGACGATGATAGGGTGACGAAGATAGAACATCTAACCAAACCCAGGCTTTCTTGAATGTCTGCAAACTTGCATCACTGCTCCATTTGAGGCAGGATGGGAAGGTGCAGACAGAACATGGCAGATACCATGTTGTTCCTGAAAAACTGCTCACACTCCATTGACATAAATGAACTATGTGGGCTAGTGGTAGCTCAGTGGTTACGGTGCTTGACTAGTAATCAGAAGGTTCAAGCCCCAACACTGCCAGGTTGCCACTGTTGGGTCCCTGAGCAAGACCCTCAACCCTCAGACCCTTAAACCAAGTTGTGTTTAGTCAGAATTGTAAGTTGCATTGGATAAAAGTGTCAGCTAAGAGCCATACATGTAAATAAATGAGGGCCATTGTGTGACAGTAGCAGCTTTTATAGGCCATATGACACAGAAATGTCATAGGGTGCTGGGTAGAAACTTCCAAACACTTTGAATAGACATCTACTAGCAGCAAGTTCTGCTCGGTGAAATCAATATGAATTCTTTCCCACAGAGCTGTAGGCCAGGACCAGTAATGAAGAGCTGTTGTAGGTCTCTTTAGGGTGATTTCACATACTGCACTGTGGCCTACAAAGTTTTCAATCTCTCAATCTTGTCTAGGGCACCATAGGAAACTTCAACCCAATGTCTTTAACCGTGTCATACCTGGATGTCCCTCATGTAAATCTGACAGAAGTCTCTGTCTCAACCTCAGAGGTATGATGACTCACGAGCCCCAGAGAACACATAGCTGGTTTGCTCGCCTCACTTAAGATCAAGGACCTTCCAAAGGATGGGACCGTGCCCCAACTCCTCTGAGAATTCCTTTGCAGAGACAGGCAGCTCATCCACCTGTCACAGCTGAAATATCCCTCCTTCCTCTTTGCTTAGTATCTTTCTTGCATGGGAGACATGACAATGCAGCCGCAAAAATCTCTTGACCCCAAAATTTATCTACACCAAAAATGATGCTTGGGGCTTCCCTCTCAATACACACTCGGAAAGTTTGATTCTCACACCATACTTCTCCAGTCTTGCCGTGATTTGTCATGCCAGTTATTCTGCTTTCCTAGGTGCTGACATCAAAATGTCATCCATTTGTCGATTGTTAGCTACTGCTCTGATTCTGGTTCTCATTGTGACTGTTGATAAGCGAAGGATGTCTAGCTTGCTGAAAAATGTCCCCCCAGCCAGAGTAGTAAATAGACCGTGTGCGTTTTGAAGTGGATCTTCTTCAGGTAGTAGGCATCGGTTTACAGTTACACTAGTCATCACACAATTGCACTGCCTTGTGTTTTTTTGCCGTTGAACCAACTGGGGTGGCCTAGTGTCCCCTCTCCACTTCCACTATTTTTCTGTAGGCATTTCTTTTTTTTTTCCGTCTACAGCTTCCTTCAAAGGATAAGGGTGTGGCTTGTGAAAGATTAGTTTGGCATCACTTGCTACTCTTGTCTTGGCTCTAAAGCCTCTGATCTTTCCATAGCCATCCTTGAAAATATCCTTGTGCCCAAGCCAAGCTTCCACTGTAGGGTGTCTGTCTTTACATATCCCTGCAGACTGAAGCTCTTTTCCCAGTTCTGTAGCCAATTCCAGTTCTGTGTAAACAGGCGTTTGTTACCCTTTGTCACCACACATGGCATCTTCAACTCCTTTCCTCTACACTTCACTGGGTTTTTCCAAGTACAGGGATGATATCACCGATGAATGAAGGCTGGCTATGGGGGGGGGGGCAGCTTTTCACATGCTCAAGATAAATAGACTCAAGCTCAGGATACTCACAGGCTTTTCGGACAATCCCGCTTTGATGAAAAAACCCTTTTTTCTTTCCTTGGTCCATGTACGCTGTAGGTCCAGTGCATCCTCATTGCTAGTGCTGGAGGTATCAGCACCTTTTGTTCTCTTGCGGACCCTTTTTAAATGGCCTACCGTACCAAGTCCATGGCATGTTTCAGTGCACCAGTAATGCTCATTTTGCACATTGATAGCACTTCCACTGTCCCTCTGTGCAGAAACACTGCTGTTTCGTTCTTGAATCTTCCTGATGGTTGTCATGTTAACAATTCCTCTTTTTGTAAGACTGTCACCTGAAGTGCAAGTGACCTTGTGAAGACTCAGCGTTTGAATATCCGCATGGTCTCTTGACTCTTTTGTGTCTTTGTATGCCAGCTCAAGAGCCACTGCGACATCACAGGCCTTTTGGAATCTCAGATCTTTTGGAAGGTCAAATCCTTTTTCAGGTGAGACTAATCCACCACGAGGCCACAACAAACTGATCTCTAAGAGCATCATTAAGAAATTGTCCACACTCACAAGTGCTTGCCAGTGTCTGCAGAGCGAGAATATATTCTGTCACCGACACTCCCTCTTTTTGATGTTGCCTGTGGAATCTGAAGTGTTCAGCAATCCGGATGGACTTAGGCTTGAAACACTGTGACAAGGCACTCATGATGTCTCTGAGCAGCACATCTGGAACTTTCCTTGGCCCAACTAAAGTCTTCAACAGTTCATATTCCGTGGGACTCAAGACAGACAGGTACACTACTGCTACCATTACTCATGTTTACACTTAATAACGCGGAGTCTCATGACTTGGAACACCATCACAACTGTAAGGTATGCAAAATATGTCATACAGAGACACTGAGCCAGTGTAAGTGCTTCTTTACCGGTACAAACACTCATTGCACATGACAGCACTACCAGTATTTTGGTTACTGTATTAACTCTACTACTGCTGCCTGATTGCCATATGTACAGTACCAACTGCTACAAGATGCAGTCTTAATGGAGTCTTAGGTCCAGGTTAGGTGCAGTCTTAAATCCAATCTTAAATCCTGTCATGGGTCCAGGTTAGGTCTAGTCTTAAATCCAGTCTTAGATTCAGTCTTAAATCCAGTCTTAGGTCCAGTCTTGATAGTGGACATCTAGTGCGTGGCATTTATGTCCAGCCCTAATCCCAAATTCGGATGCTCATTAAGAATTTGAATTGGCCACAATCAACGGGATTTAAAACTAAACTGTGCTCTGTGGGGGATTTCCACAAGGCCCTCCAGGAGAGGAGAGGTGAGGAGTGTACACTACACAGGCACTACACTTGCACTACACATGTACTACACAGGCATTACACTTGCACTACACATGTACTACACAGGCACTACACTTGCACTACACAGGCACTACACAGGCACTACACTTGCACTACACAGGCACTACACTTGCACTACACATGTACTACACAGGCACTACACTTGCACTACACAGGCACTACACTTGCACTACACATGTACTACACAGGCACTACACTTGCACTACACTTGCACTACACAGGCACTACACAGGCACTACACAGGCACTACACTTGCACTACACAGGCACTACACTTGCACTACACATGTACTACACAGGCACTACACTTGCACTACACATGTACTACACAGGCACTACACATGTACTACACAGGCACTACACTTGCACTACACAGGCACTACACTTGCACTACACATGTACTACACAGGCACTACACAGGCACTACACATGTACTACACAGGCACTACACTTGCAGTACACAGGCACTACACTTGCACTACACATGTACTACACAGGCACTACACAGGCACTACACATGTACTACACAGGCACTACACTTGCAGTACACAGGCACTACACTTGCACTACACATGTACTACACAGGCACTACACAGGCACTACACATGTACTACACAGGCACTACACTTGCACTACACATTCACTACACTTGCACTATGCATGTACTACACAGGCACTACACTTGCACTACACAGGCACTACATATTCACTACACATGTACTACAAAGGCACTACTCTCTCTCTCTCTCTCACTCACGCTTTCTCTCACTCTCTTACTCTCTCTCACTCTCACCCTCTCACACTCTCACTCTTTTCTCTCTCACTCACTCTGTCTCTCTCTTACTCTGTCTCTCTCTCACTTTCTTTCACTCTCACTCCTTCTCTCTCTCACTCTCACTCTCTCTCTCACTCTTTCTCTCTCTCTATCCCTCTCACTCTCTCTCACACTCTCACTCACTCTCTGTCTCTCTCTCACTCTTACTCTCTCTCTCTCTCTCTCTCTCTCACTCTCTCGCTCTGTCTCTCACTCTTTCTCTCTCTCTCCCTCTCACTCTCTCTCACTCTCTCTCTCTATCCCTCTCACTCTCTCTCCCTCTCTCTCTCTCTCTCTCTCTCTCTCAATCTCGCTCACTCTCTGTCTCTCTCTCACTCTCACTCTCTCTCTCTCCCTCTCTCTCTCTCTCTCTCTGCATTATCTGCTCTCCTGTATCTCGGCTGCTGAGAGGTGGTTGTTTTTATTAGACACTCTGCTGCTGCAAAAGAGAAGAAAAGCAAAAGAACCCTTTCTTTATGGGCCAAGTTTTAATGCTTTTAATGCAGTTCTATATTGTTTATAGTGTGTGTGTGTGTGAGCGTGAACCTCAAGTGCTGAGTGTGCTCAACGTATCTTTCAAAGCCTGTGTGTCCAGGGATCTGCCTGGGGGGTATGAGATTCGACTCAATGGCCAGTGTTGGCAGGCCCTGAGCAGGACATCTGTTGTTGTGTGACAAGTCTTTGTGAATTAGCTTTCCTCTGGCAGTCCTGTGAAAGTGTGTGTGTGCACGGGTGTACACGTGGGGGGGAGGGGGAAGCGCGTGTGTGTGTGTGTGTGTGTGTGTGTGTGTGTGTGTGTGTGTGTGCACGTTGTTTTTGGGGAGGTGGGCACTTCAGTCTGGCGCAGCCTTCAGTCATGTGCTTCAATGCCCATCAGAGAAGAGGCTTCACTTGCCACTCAACAAGACTGAACAGATGGGCCCAATTGTGTGTGTGTGTGTGTGTGTGTGTGCACAACTGATTAAAAAGAAAGAAAGAAATAAGACAATGATGTTTACATTTCTGGAACATAATAAATACATTATACAGTTTCCGTTTTGCACACAGTCAACACAAACGTTTCAGCCAAATGTTTTCTACTGTAATGGTGGGTGGTGCGTGTCTGTCTGTGTGGAAAGAGGATATCAAGTCCTGTTTCTCCAGAGCTCCATCTCTCGTTTGTCAGGGATCACAGAGTATGTCTGGCAGCTCCCAGATGGGCCCGGGGGTGGAGGTGGTGGAGCTTGGGGGTGCAGGCAGGGATTCATACCCTCCATCTGCAGCCTCCACCAAAATTATTTTAAAATTCTCCTTCTCAATTATTCATTACAGGTCTTGAAAATTTCATAACTCATGTATAGGAGCTCAGTACTTCCTACAGCAAGACTGGAGAGAGAGAGAGAGAGAGAGAGAGAGGGGGGGAGGGAGAGGAGGGAGAGAGAGAGAGAGAGAGAGAGAGCGGGAGGGAGAGGAGGGAGAGAGAGAGAGTTGGAGGGAGGGGGAGAGGAAGAGAGAGAGAGAAGGAGGGAACGAGAGAGAAAGAGAGAGATAAAGAAAGAGAAGAAGAGAGAGAGAGGGTAAGATGAGACACCTAGACATGTAAATTCAATTTTTCAGGTCTCTCTCTCTTTCTCACACACACACACACCAACTTCTCCAGAATCATTTTTGTACCCACTGGTATGAGAGAGCCGTCTGGCAGTTTGGAAGCCCACAGATTATGGAGGATATTTAGAGTGCAGGGCAGTGGGAAATGTTCCTACCGCTGGCAAAGTAACTCTACCATCCCTAAGTCTCCTGTGCCTCTGCTAGAAACACCCTGTCCAGGTGGAGAGAAGGAACAGTTCTCTGGCACCCATCTCTCTCTCGCTCTCTCTCGCTCTCTCTCTCTCGCTCTCTCTTTCTCTCTCTCTCTCTCTCTCACTCTCAATTCAATTTAACATGACTGTACAAAATAATAATAATAATAATAATAATAATAACAAAAAAACCACATTATAATCATAAGACTTTTAATGAAACTTAATGAAACAACTCAATAAGACATTAACAAGATGTTGTTTTTTAATATGTATTTAATATGTAAACATTTAGCAAATAGGGTTGTGTGTAGGGGTTGGTTGTGTGTGTGCGTGTGTGTGTGTGTGTGTGCGTGCGTGTGTGTGTGTCACATGGCTTCTTCTCCCCTCACACCTCTGTTTCTGTGTTTCTTGTTCTCTATATCTATCTATCTATCTATCTATCTATCTATCTGTCTGTCTGTCTGTCTGTGTGTCTGTCTGTCTGTCTATCTGAATATTCTGCTCTTCAGCTGGAGCTGAATGGCTGGGTAGATGTGCTGTGTGTTTTGTTTGTGAAGCCCATCTTATTCCACTCAGTCCAGCTTTATCTGTAACGCTTGGCCTGCTGGTGCCGTCCTCAGGCCCCATACACCCTGTGGCAGGCTGGCTGTCCACAACGGAGCACATCACGCTGAGATAACCACTTCTGCTTTTGGTGAGGCGGAGCAGAGCAGGTTTATCTGGACGGCACTTTTTATACACAGTGGCAATTCAAAGGGCTTCACACTTCTCCGCGCACGCGTCCGCCTCCTTATCGAAGGAATGATTATTTCTCGAGATCTATCCTCTCTGGAAGGTTTTTCAAAAAATGAAGAAAAGAGAAACTATATTGCATAGATAAATAAGACTTTTGATTAAAATGGAAAAGATAATCAAATTAAAGAAAATTAAATAGAACCAATAATAGTGTCAATGTCAAAGCGTAAAATGTCAAAATAGAACATCGAAATAATCTAGGAGATAAAAGAGATTCTGGAAATGAATGTGCTAAAAGGGCAAAAAATAAAGTGGAAACTGTTTTCAATCTGTATTTAAAATGGCTGTCTTTGGGACACATCTAACATCATCAGAAAAACTTTCAGCTTTTGGTAAAAAAATAAATAAAAAATGACGCCCTTACTCTGGCTGCCGCTACAAGATGACATCTGAGAGATCTGAGAGTCCTGTTGGGTTTGAACTCCGTGTGGGTCAGAGATGTAATCCAGTCATGGGAACTGGAGTAACATGATCAGTTCTCTTTCTGGTCTGTGTAACTGCGTCCCTGTGAAGGCCATCGCATGGGGTGTATCGGGGACAAAGTTCTTGGCTCAATCTTTGTCCACCTGGAAAGTGGTGTGAAGTGTGAGAGCCATAAACAGCATGTTTGTGTGTATCTGTGGGTGGAGCTGGAGGGTGGAGTCACTAGATGGTAGGAGTTTTTCCTGTTGGGTAATCACACCACCCTTTAGCACTGTGACTGCCAGTCTCGCTGTGTGTGTGTGTGTGTGTGTGTGTGTGTGTGTGTGTGTGAGTGTGTTTGTGTGTGTGTGCGTGTGTGTGTGTGTGTGTGTGTGTGTGCATGTGTGTGTGTGTGTGTGTATGCGCGTGTGCATGCGTGTGCACGTATATGCGTGTGTGCATTTGAGTGTGTGTGTGTATGCAAGTGTGTGTGTGCGTGTGCGTGAGGGTGTGTATGTGAGTGTGTGTGGGCGCGTGTGTGCGCGCGTGTGCGTGTGTGTGTGTGTGTGAGTGTGTGCGTGTGTGTGTGTGTGTGTTCAGGTCCCAGAAGGACTGCTCAATCTGCCCTGATATGGTCCACTCATACTTAGCATTCATGACAGGCTGTACAGTTGCTGGGTGTTATGGGAGCAAACAGGAAGAGGTGTGGCTATTGTTTCATGATGGTGCTTTTGTGGAAGTACGGTGTAAACGTTGATTGATGATGAACAGGGTCGTGTGCCTCTCACTCCATTACACCCGGAAACCCAGCTAACAAAGCAACAGACGTGACATAAGGCTTTATTTCTCTTTTTCCATCAGTGGCGCTCTCTGTCTCTCTATCGCCCTCTCATCCTTTCTCTCTGCCTCTGTCTCTACCTATCTGTGTGTGGGGAGTCTATAATGTGGATGGCTTTTGGCTGCCTCTGGGTGCCTGATTAAGCTTTTTCTCAGCTGCAAACCAAAGCCCTGTGTCACCTTCCTTATAAACATGCAAACTTCTGCTCTTCTAACAGATGTTTCAGGTGGCTTATGGAGACCTACCTGGCCAAAGAAATACCTGCTCAAAGAAATAACACCAGAGCTTCCATATGTTCAGTTTTATGAGCATGCTCTCTCTCTCTCTCTCCATTCGTTACCTCACTACGACGCCCTTAGCCTCTGTAACGCGTGTGTCTCTTTGTGATTACGGGTGTGTGTAATGAACACCAGACCATTGCAGGATTTCAGTGGAGAGCTCCGGCACCACCAGGACTCCCATCTGGAAGTGGTTCTCTGACCCACATTGCTTCACGGTGAGGTGTCAGAATGAGTGAGCTGGTCTCTCCCTGCACAGAGGACCCAGAGAATCCACACACATCCTGAAGGACCTGGGGCACATCAGCACGAGAGGCCATTTGCTTTTAGAGGCAGCGTGAGTGAGAATGGAGTCTCTGATGCTGAGGATAGCTTCTGAGCTCCAGGTAGAGCTGTGAAACACATCTCTCTTAAAAACGAAACATTTAGTAGCTGGTCGCTTACTGACTAATGCATTTGAATAATAGACCATATTTTGCAATAAAAACACTTCTTTGTAAAATATGTAAGTTACGTAATGTATCAACTTAAATCAAAAGTTTCACATTAATCATTTGTTTGGTCCTGTTTGGAGTGTTATGAATATCCCTTATCCTCCAATTTTGCATAATTATTTGTAATATCAGACCAGTGTGACTGAAATAACGGGGCAGTATTGACCGACTAAGAGGTTATTCCACTGTAAAAATTGAGAAAGCATTTCTGGAAACGTTCTTTAGCACACCCATAAGAAGCCTGAGGTACAGACATGATACTGATACAGACATGGGGGAATCATTTTGAACCAGTGTTGAGGCAGATAAGATGATCGTAACAAAGTGGGTCCAGCAACCACAGAGAGCTCAGGGAAAGTTGGAGGAAGATGGAAACGTCTTCCAATGAAGACGTGGGAATGCTTTAGGATTGAACAGGAATGGGAAGACGGCAGTCTCCCTGTGCCAAAACGGAGTTTTACACATACCTTCACACACCCTACTTCACTAAATCTGTTCCACACACACTTTCACACACCCATCTTAATTTATCAGCCCACCATGAAACCGAAGCACCAAATCGCGGAAATCGCTACCATTTATAACTGCTGTCACAGTAAACATAAGTGAAGTCAGAACTTACCAGTGGAAGTCTTTTTCATTCTCGCTCAGTTGTTTCAAGTCCATGGATTTGTCGGGGACTGAAGCTGCCAGCGTATTGTTTTTAACAATTAAGGGAAACCGGCGCCCCCATCAGTTAGCAGCGTACAAACTGCATGTGTAAATCCACCCACAGAAGCCCCCCTCGGTCACACCGAGGGGTTACGCTGTCAGCAACGCCGTCATGCTCCGATAACACTGTGAAAAAAAGGCAGCACCCAAAAGACTGGTGTTGCAGGTGCAGAAAAGACCTGACGTATCATAAACACCTCAAGCTCGTTATGGGCTCTGTTTCCAGCCTTCCTCATCCTCCTCCTCCTCTGTTCCTCTTTCATGTCATATGGTCCATGTCTTCCTCCACTGCATCTGAGATCAATCAAAATCAGAGAAGAACTTCAGAAGGCCCTATCAGTCTGTGTGTGTTTGTTTGTGTGTGTGTGTGTGTGTACATGTACATGTAGCAGACAGAAATATTCTGTCATTGCGCAGTAGAGCATATGGCACAGCAGTGTGTGTGGCGAATCTGGGGTCTGATGGTTGTAATAACGTGTGTCTTCCGTCACTGAGTTCAGATACAACAACGATCCACACCACGATGCAGATGTGGCCTCCCTGCTCCAAGTCTCCAGTCAGGAGGATTTCTGGCCTGGAATGGTCTTCTCTTCTACAGTATCAGCGTTATTACATGGTGCGCTTCTTCACACGGCCCTGAAATAAAACTGGTGAGTTGTCAAAGTTCTGGCTTAAGTTCCTCCCCCATGGTGAAGAGCAAGATTCCTCTCGATTGTCCAGTTTTTTATATACGAGGATCATGGGGAATATTTGGTCTCTCATAAATAGTTATTGCAGAGCACAGAAACGCGTGCTCAGGCAAACGAATCTCTCTTGAGTCCCATAACAATGTGAAGTAGCTCATTGAACACACGCGACTCCTGTAAACCTGGATTACGTGGGGGGGGTGTTTGTTAAGCTGATGACGGAGCTCTCGCTTCCTGCATCTCTCCTTGCCTCTCTGAGTGAGACAGTCCTTCTCTGCTCTCAGAGTAATGCTGCTCTTGGCTCGTTTCAAACAGGGAACCTGCTCATGTAAGATCGTCCACCTGGAAATAATAGTATAGCAAAGAAGGATTCAAACCATTACAACATGAAAGGCAGAAAAACAAACAGCTATTTATCCAAAGTACCACTTGACAATACAGAGTGGGAAATTTAATTACTGTAAATTATGTTTAATTTCAGTCACTTTTCATTGTTAAACAGCACATCCTTTGACTGTATGGAAGAGCGTAAAGAACAAGTATGAAGGAAAAGGTGTTCATGTGTGGTAATATGGTGTTCATGTGTGATATAAAGGTGTTCATGTGTGGTATAATGGTGTTTATGTGTAGTATAATGGTGTTTGTGTGTGGTAATAATGGTGTTTGTGGTATAATGGTGTTCATGTGTGGTAATATAGTGTTCATGTGTAATATAATGGTGTTCATGTGTGGTATAATGGTGTTGATGTGTGGTATAATGGTGTTTATGTGTGGTATAATGGTGTTGATGTGTGGTATAATGGTGTTGATGTGTGGTATAATGGTGTTTGTTTGAGGTATTATAGTGTTTATGTGTAGTATAATGGTGTTTGTGTGTGGTAATAATGGTGTTTGTTTGTGGTATAATGGTGTTCATGTGTGGTAATATAGTGTTCATGTGTAATATAATGGTGTTCATGTGTGGTATAATGGTGTTGATGTGTGGTATAATGGTGTTTATGTGTGGTATAATGGTGTTGATGTGTGGTATAATGGTGTTGATGTGTGGTATAATGGTGTTTGTTTGAGGTATTATAGTGTTCATGTGTGGTATAATGGTGTTTGTGTGTGGTAATATGGTGTTTGAGGTATTATAGTGTTTGTGTGTGGCATAATGGTGTTCATGTGTGGTATAATGGTGTTTATGTGTGGTAATATGGTGTTTGAGGTATTATAGTGTTTGTGTGTGGTATAATGGTGTTCGTGTGGTATAATGGTGTTTGTGTGTGGTAATATGGTGTTTGTTTGAGATATTATAGTGTTCATGTGTGGTAATATGGTGTTCATGTGTAATATAATGGTGTTTATGTGTGGTATAATGGTGTTCATGTGTGGTATAATGGTGTTTGTTTGAGGAAAGAATGGGAGGAGAGAGAAGGAGAGAAAAGTCTCGGCCCACTCTACTTCTGGTTCTTTTCAGAGGCCCTCACCGTGGTGGTGACAAGACTCGCTTCCAAATGAAGTGTCACACACACTCTGTCACCACACACACACGTCCACGTTGATCTCCACACAGGCCCACTGCTCATGTGTGTGCGTTACCACTGAAATACTGCCATGGCAGCGTTGGATAAACAACGACATGCCCACAAATACCTGCCAAATCTGCCCCAGCTATCTTCATTTGTCAGAGGTTGAACTGCTGGTATTTACTCGTGTGTGTGTGTGTGTGTGTGTGTG
Organism: Electrophorus electricus; assembly: GCF_041902795.1. NCBI lineage: Eukaryota > Metazoa > Chordata > Actinopteri > Gymnotiformes > Gymnotidae > Electrophorus > Electrophorus electricus. The sequence continues at coordinate 1,802,516 of NC_137510.1, read as the reverse complement.
TGTGTGTGTGTGTGTGTGTAAGTACACTATGAGTGTGGTGAAACATGGTAAAACTTAGTCATGGATCACTATGAAACTCCTCAAAAACGATCCTGGCAATATAAGCGCACACACATATACACACACAGACAGATCGCTCACTGTGCATGCTCAGTACAGTGTGATGGTCCATTCCTTTATCGTGAGAAGCATCCAGGAGCTTCTGACTGCAGAGGTCTGGAGCTGGCGAATCTGTTTCACACAGCGACATTTTCACTCAACTTTGTTCTGACCTTTTTATCTGCAGCAGAGGACACACATCAAAGGAGCCCTAATCTCCTGGCTGTGTGTCTCTTCCTTCTGTGTTACCACCTGGCTTTCATCCTGCATGTGTTTGCCTGAGGCTGTTGGAGAAATGGCCTCTGTTTGGTGCTGCTATTGCTCTGGCCCCTAATACTGCTGGCCCTGTCTGATGATGAAGTTGGCCCTGTTTGATGATATGTTTGGCCCTGGCTGATTATGTGGTGTGGGCTAGCCTTCACTTGGGTGGTTCAGAAAAGAAAAGCGCTCCAGTTGCACCTGAATGGGGCACCTGAACCCCACCCCCACCCACTTCCCACACTCATTCTTATGGAAATGTCCGGCATAACCCTTACCTGCCTGGCTGCAGTTCCCAGGTGAGATACTGATGGGGGAAATCACTCCTAGTTCACGTCTCATCATTGACATTATTGCGACATTGCCATTGATAAGACGCATAACATCCGTGAGCGAAAGTCACCCGATCCGTTCCGTTCATCCCCGGGGGTTGTAGTTTCTGTTGGGTAGGGTTAAGGGGGGGATATATGACCTGGAGGAATGTCTTGGTGTAAAAGGGACCACCTGTAGCTCTCCCAGGCTGAAGAAGCAGTGGAGGTGCTTTTATGTCTGCAGGTTATAGGCTAAGCCTGACCTGGAAATTACAAGGACATTATCACAGAGGGCAGAGAAAGAGAGAGAGAGAGAGAGAGAGAGTGTGTGTGTGTGTGTGTGTGTGTGTGTGTGTGTGTGTGTGTACATGTCTGAGTGTTTGCGTGTGTGTGTGTGTGTGTGTGTGTGTGTGTGTGTGTGTGTGTGTGTGTGTGTGTGTTTGAGGGATAGAGTGACCTATAAAAACAAGAAGAGTAAACTTGCATCCCACTTACACAAACACACTCTGTAACATAACAGGCCTAACCTACCCCAGGTCACCACTGCACTGTCCTAGTGTGTGTCCCGGCCCTTCAGAAAGACCAGCACAGACAGAGCTTACGGATTCCTTTCTCTCTCAGCGAGACCTACAGACAGATGGTGTATGATGTGTGTGTGTGTCCCACCACTAAAATAAACAGCAGCAGTGATGGTTGTGCGAGCATAAACACTGTAAACAGTTCTCTTTTATCCTCTGTGAATTCATTCTGTTTGGTTGAAAGTCCAGGGAGGTTTTATGTTGTCAGATATCCTTTCACTGTCATAACAGAGAGCACATTCCTAGGTCCTGCCTTCATCCTCCGTCAGAGAGTCGCCCTGTGAAGGAATTTCATTCTCCTCACCTGTTTGATTTTCCCCACCATCATTTCAGAACTATTTCTGAGACCGAACAGATCTGCAATAAATATAAGCGAATACAGGTAGAGAAATGTTTTGTGTTGCGCTGGGGTAGGTAGTTACTACACAGACAACGTATATGGTTTGTTATATTAAGCAACATCATGGTGTTATGTGGTTCTTCTTTATGGTTTCTTGATTTATTGCAAAAACATTTTTTAAATCCAAGACATCAGACACGTGTGTGTGTGTGTGTGTGTGTGTGTGTGTGTGTGTGAGTGTGTGTGAGTGTGAGTGTGTGTGTGTGAGTGTGTGTGTGTGTGTGTGTGTGTGTGTGTTTTATCTCATCTCCCTCTTGCTCTCGCTCACTCCACCACCTGCTCTACATCAGCCTCATACACCTCCTGAAATTGTTGTTATGGCAACCACAAACAGCATCAGTGCAGAACAAGGAAAGGAGGCACACTAGAAGAATATTGTGTGTGTGAGTGTGAGTGTGTGTGTGTGTGTGTGCATGTGTGTGTGAGTGTGAGTGTGTGTGTGTGTGTGTGTTTGTGTGTGCATGTGTGTGTGAGTGTGAGTGTGTGTGTGTGTGTTTGTGTGTGCATGTGTGTGTGAGTGTGTGTTTGTGTGTGCATGTGTGTGTGAGTGTGAGTGTGTGTGTGTGTGTGTTTGTGTGTGTGAGTGCATGTGCATGCGTGTGTGTGCGTGCATGTGCGTCTGTGCGTGTGTGTGTGCCTGTGCCGTTTGCGTGTGTGTGTGTGTGTGTGTGTGTGTGTGAAGGATCACTACGTATTAACTATGAGGTGTTCCTAATTCTGACTCATAAATGTATTCTTATCTCTCTTATATTTCACTGACAGCTGTGGAGTACTTAGACCCCACCCAACTACACACACACACACACACACACACACACACACACACACTCACACACACACACACAGAGATTAATATTACATGTTTTTAATTAGAGGAGAAATAAAATCCCTCCAACGAAAAAGCAAACAAACAAACAAACAATTGAACGGCCATTCATGACAACAACGAGCGCTGACTGCAGCTGAAGTTCTGCTATTGTTGTGTACAACTGGTTTGACTGAAAAAGTCGTGAACATGATGTTGGTTCCCCATGTGGAAACAGTCTTACTGTGCTGCGTGTGTGTGTGCCGGTAGAGAATGACGTTGTAGTGTGTGTCCAGTGATGCTCTGTCCAAGATGGCTTTGTGATCGCTTCCTCACACCAGATATGAAAAGGAAGTTTTTAAGAAGTAAAAGAATAACTGTAAAATTCCCACACTGGAGGCGAGTTCCTATCAGCATGCACCAGACCTCTCTCCTCTGACGTTAAACCACACGCACATGGAGAAGGAAATATCTGCCGTGCAGTTCAGAGACCAACACACTCTAAGGGAAATGACTGTTTGTCTGAATACAAATGAAAAGTCTTGTAGGAAGAAAACAAGCAAAGGCACTGTGTGGGTGGGTTACACACCCACTTCAGAAACACTTATTAGGCAGAAGCACCATGTAGGTGAAGGGTTGGAGTCTCTAGGCCATCTGTCAGGTGTTTGTCAGGTGTTTGTTATCCCCCCTCCAACTCTTTACTAACAATCAGGAAGTAAGAACATACACTTAGAAGAAATACTGAATATTACTGAAAATAATTGTAAAGTAAATATTCAGCAACCAAAATAAAAATTAATTCAAACCAAAAAACTACAATGAATCGAACACAACACAGAACACCTTTCTAACTTATCTGCATAAATAAACATAGAAAGTAGAAAATGGAAGGCGCGTTTCTTATTGGTCAGATGAAAAGCGCCTCTGATGACAGCGTTTGACGATATAGTTCAGCGACGTATACTGAGAAGGCTGGCTCCGTGCTGATCTGGGTACAGATGGAATTGTAAACAGATGCAGTGTGTTTGTTCTCCCCTAACAAACACTGTGGCCACCGTGGCTCAGCAGAGAATGAGAGAGCTGCAACACCCCACCCCCACCCAAAAAAGAAAAAACCCTAACAAAGCACCATTCCAGAAGTTCTCAAAATATGGAGCGCGCTTTCTTTGGCAGAACTTCCCAAACCTCTCCACATTCTACTTTCTGTCCCGGATGTGAACGGTCAGCAACCCGGAAGGGCTGGTACTCTGGACAGAGATAATGCTCCAACAACCCAGCATGGCCCAGAGAGGTAAAACGGTCTGCACCTTCCCAGCATTCCGAGGTGCATCGATTGGAGTGAAGCTCCGGTACAGTTGACTGTCTGGTTTTAATATCTTTCTGCAAAATGTTCATCATTCCCGTCCCCTGGAGTGACAGACTGCCTCCACTCATAATAGCAGATCAATATTCTATTTCTTATTTGCAGTGGAAGGCAAAATGTGGTAAAGCTGAGTGGAAGCTGTACTCGCAGATCCCCAGACACGACGCTCACCCAGAGGATTCACATCCCAAACAGGCTTTGAGGAGCACTTCCACGCAGCCTCACACAGTCTGCCTTTCTGTCCTGGTTCTGGATTTTTGGAGGAACTGATTTTATTTTAAACTGCAGTTCACCGCTCCGTACACAGATTCTGCCCAAAATGTGGCCTTTTGTCTCACATTCTGACCCCTTTTTATTTTGATATTAAGATTTTTCAGCTGTAGACAAAAGGCCACATTCTTGTTGTGCCTTTTCGCAGCTCTCCTTTTGATGTTATGCTTCTAACTCTTAATGTCAAAATAATGCCCCCCCCCCCCCCCCCCCCAAAAAAAAAGCGAACAGTAAAGACAGCTGTTCACGGCTACATAAGGTCAGCCAAAGACAACTTCATATAACAGCAAGTGAGTGTTTTGTGAGTGTTTTCATACCATATCTGATAGGAAAGACCATATGGTACAGATCTGATTATCTTTCAGGACTGACTTTCTCTTCCTGTGCAAATGACGAATTCTACTGGCAGAAATAACATCCATCAAACTGCAATGTTTTTACAGAGCTACAGAACTTATGACCTAAACACAATGCTCATATCCTCGCTCCCCTTTTATGGTGCAAAAACCAAATTAACATCATTAAACTTTCTTTTGTATGAGTTCGTATATCCTATTTCACAACAACCCTGCTGAACAGTACATAATCTTGAGTTGTGTCAACAGTTGTGTTTACAGATTTTTGGAAAGAAATGCAGTTTTCATAAATGTGAATGAACTCTTATAACAAAGCTTGCTTACACTGTCAACATCGTTTTGCTTTTTTTTTTTTTGGCTTTTTTTGTTCATTTCAGTTGTGCTGAAACTGGTTTTGGTGGCGCTTGAGTTTCAGTTCGAGTGGTTTTAAAAGGCTATGTGGACCGATATTTAACACACAAAGCCCTCCGAATGCAACACAAGTCTGAGGCTGCATTGTGTTTGGTTTGTGATTGCAGGCCACTGGCAGCTGATATTCAGCAATTACCTCCAGGTCAGATGTTTTTGCTTGGAAAGGTTTTTCCCACTGCAGAGACTGTGTTCTCCTGTCTTATACGACGCACGAGCTCTTTGGTGCGTGTGAGAGGCACTGCCGTGCTCCAAAACAAACCGAGTGATTCATTTGGGATATCTCAGACAGCACACACTCACATCCTTGGTGTGCTCCACAGAACTCTCGAGGTAAAGACAATGATGGGGTGTGTTCAAGTCAGACCTCTAGTTACAATCACTTCACGACTTTAGAAAGCAGTTAAAATGCCGTGCGAGTGTTTGTGGGCAAGGAGACAGAGAGTACAAGAAATGGGGAGGGTGAGTTTTCTGTCCCATTATGTTATTCAACACCTCATAACAGGCCGCGGGTGAAGACGTTAAACATACTGATCGCTCATAAATCTAATCTAACTAGTCTATAATCACTTTAGAAGTGATTTATAGAAGTAATTTCTATATTTATAAAGAGAGGGTCTGAGCCGAATGTAATGAGCTGCAAAATTAAGTAACTCCCCACGGCGAGGTCACGAAGCAATGCGAGGCCGTGAGACGTCAGAGGCTACCAAGGGAATGGTTAAGTCAAAGCACTGATCGACGACCCGGTAAAAAAAACAGCAGAAACAGAGAAAACATTACAGAGCACTTTAATGATTGTCTCTGACAGGCGCCTGAACTAACGAACAGCATCGCCAGCTTCTCAGAATGAGTCTAGCTTAGATTTGGGTTTCTTTGTTGATATTGTTGATATTTTCCATTCACAATTTTCACTCTGAAAGGGAGTAAAGAAATGTAAATAAAGGGATTGAGCCTGAAATGTACAAAACAACCCTAAAACATCCACTCAGAGCTGTAGAGGAAGTCACATGACTGGTACAATATCAACACTCATATTCGAGTTACAACTCGTATACAATTTTTCAAACACATCCAGAAACCGGTTCTAAAAGGAATGGTAGCATTAAATTACTTCAAAAAACATACGCAAACAAATTTTTTTTTTAAAAATCAAAAATTACATTTCTATGATGCATTCAAATCCGTCCATACAATACTGAAAAGGAAGCTTGGACTCCACAGTTACCGAGCGACACAGAAGCCAATCAGATGATCTTTTTGTAAATCCACAGTCTTTGGTGGGAGTTGGTGTCACAGTTTGGAGGCAGCCAGCAAGGACTTGCTCAGGTCCTTGGCCTCGGCGGCTGTCCTGACGCGCTCGTAGCCTAGCAACGCCATGGCTTGGTGGCAGTAGTCCTCCACCTGTCTGATCTGCTGCATGCTCAGGAGCGTCCTCCACGCGCTCGCCGCCTGCGTGGCGTTCCGGGCCGACACGATGAACGGCTTCGAGGAGGAGTTTGTGCCGTTGGTCATGTTGAGGGCGAAAGCCTCGATGTCGTGGTTGGCGCTGAGGTTGGCAAAGCGGTACACGTGACGCAGGATCCGGACGGGATTCTCTACCAGGTCCTCATAGCGCACGGCCAGGTACTTCCCCTTCAGCCATCCGGGCGGGTTCAGGGCCGTGCGCAGGGTGCGGTACGTCCTGTCACAGATCACCTCCATGGCGCCTATCGAGTGGTAGTCTGCCCCATCCTTTTTGCTAATTTTGTGCCCGGCGTCCACGAACGGGATCCGGCGAAGTTTGGGGTCGCGGCTGCGGACGACCTGCAGATTCTCGCGGATCAGCCCGTGCCTGGACTTGATCCTGGAGTTTGCCACGGCCCTGGGGTCCCTCACCAGGTGTATCACTTTCAGGTCCAGCGAGGGGTCCTCCATCAGAGGGGCCAGGACGTTGACATCCAGGACGCGCACCCCTTTGATGACGACCGTGTTGTACTTCAGACACTCCTCCTCTAACAGCCTCAAGCCCTGCGGGGGACACTTCTTGCACACCTTGTCATCCACCATGCCCACCAGCTCCTTCCTGTAGGCCGAGCAGAGCGGGTACGAGCAGATCACCTTGTTGAGGGTTGCCCCGAACAGGCCAAGAGAGGTGAAGTTTTTGCCCCCAGGGCTGTTGTACAGTTGGAACACAGACAGGTCGCAGCGGTACAGCGAGCTCAGCATGTCCCTGGCCGCGCCCTGAAGCGACACGGCATCACCGGGATACAGCTTCTGCCAGATGTGCCACATGGGCTCGTAGAGGAAGAACACGTCCGGGTTCTGGTTGAACAGCTCGCCGAAAAACGACGAGCCGGACCGCCACGTGGTCAGCACGTACACCAGCTGTCTCTTCTTAGCCAGGGTGGACCGGTACAGGAAGCGGATGTCGGACCTCCCTTGGAAGGCGGTGCCCCTCACCTGGTGGCTACACTGCTGAGGCTGCTTGCTCCATCTGTAGTTGGCCAAATTCAGCATGGTCAACACCAGCAGCAGGAAATAAGCTATGAACAGGATAATTCTCTTTCTCCGCAACACTTTCATCACGATGCCAGGCTGGGCGATTATTTTCGTGTTGTTCTGGTACGTTTTGAGTTTTCTCCCATAGTCCGCGTTCGCGGCTCGGGGTGCAGTCAATTTAAGTTGCTGGTACTGTTTACCTCTCATCTACAGCGCCGGGAAGAGAGCGGCTTTCGGCCCCTCCGTCAGCTCCACGTTCAGCAAACAACGATTAAAAACGGTAGCCTATGGGATCTCCTCCTGGTGTGCGACGGAACAAAACATCCTCTCGATTAGGTAACAGTCATGCAATACTCATCGCGTTGGAAATCCCAAACAGCGAAGCACTGATGTGCCGTTACTGCACTGCGCAAGGTTCTCCTTCGTCCCGTAGAAAAACACCGAAAGCCTTTAAAATATCCATCTCCGGTCGGCCCGAGCGTGACGGATCACGGTTTACGCGTTTACCGGGTACGAAAAGCGGCCGGATCGGTCAGTGCGGAATAAGAGAGAGAGAGAGAGAGAGAGAGAGAGAGAGAGAGAGAGAGAGACACTGCCGCTACTGCGAATCAATGCACATGAACCATAACTGCGCAGGTCACGCTGGAGGTGCAACGAAGGTGTAGCGGAGGTGTAACGGAGGCGCAACGCCGAGCTCCGACCTGCAACCCGTGCCGCGGATCCCGGTGCGCCGTTGTGTTTTCAAACTATCGGGCCGAACCGACTCAGTCCCACCACCGCCGCAAGGGCCCGCCCACTCTCGACTCTCATTGGGCCGTGGTACTGCTTGTCGTCCTGCTTAAAGCGCTATAGGCTGGTCGACACGTCCGTCAAGCTCCTCTCCGTCTCCAACCAGCTATCGATGTGATCTGAAGTTGGCGTTTAATACAAAACGTTGCGATGAGTCACTATTTTTTTACAGGTCTTAATTTCCTTTGCGGAGTGGAAATCTAGCTCTTCAGAGGTGAAGAACACACGAACAGATTTGACCGTGACAGCATCCCTTTAGTTTGTTTAAAACTCTCTCTCTCTCTCTCTCTCTCTCTCTCTCTCTCTCTCTCTCTCTCTCTCTCTCTCTCTCTCTCTCTCTCTCTCTCTCTCTCTCTCTCTCTCTCTCTGTGTGTGTGTGTATGTATGTGTGTGTAGTTGAAGATGTAGAGGTAATAAACATTGCACTGTAGTATACCTGATTTCCAGAAAAAAAGAAAAACCCGTTCTGGACAGCTAATGAAGTACTGTTGTCCGAAACGTTCTGTTCCTCTGAGAACATTATAAACTAAATTACACGTTTTACTATCACATATGTAAACAAAGGTAAAATGCTTACATGCAATCTGGGAAAAGCTTCTAAAAGTAATCCCAGATTACAAATGTACAAACCATCATGTTAAACGTAGTTGCAAACGTTTTTACAGCCTAAGAGTCACACACTGTTAGGCACTGCCACCTAGTGGTGACAAACAGTGTCAAACCCTAGAACATTTTAGAGAAAAGGTGGTAGGTAACACAATCGATCAGCGTGTTGGAGCAGAAGCAACCAAAAATAGGCTGTACATTTCGGACTGGGTCTGAACAGCGCTGTTTTACACTAAAAGCATCCTGCACAAACCTTCAACACACCTCCTTAGCATCAGGAGGTAGAAGCAAACTCACTAAGAGTTATTCCGACAGCGGGAAAGTAAACATCAAATTGTTTTTGGTGCCAATTGAACGTGAAAAGTGTTCACCTATGAATATATTAGTGTGGTGCCTTGTCATTGACGTCGACTCTCCGTGGGGTTATACGTGTGAGTGTTGTGTAATCCACACCATCGCACTCTCCACCCCTGAACACTGGTGTGATCTCAGCTTGTTGTACATCCATGTCTCTGGCACAAACCTTGTTTTTTATTTTGCATGCACGGCTTACCGTCCAGTACAAATAACGCTCGGCCTCCATTAGACCCACTCGTCGCTCTGGCCTTCAGTAACCTCTCCTGGACACCGAAGTCTTTTCAGTCAAGAGTCTGTTTCTTGTCTCTCAACTGTATACTCCCAGACGGTCTCTGAACTAGCCTGATGTACTGACAACTGCCTCGTTAACACTACACTGGCTTTTCTTCATCTGATCACTTACCCTGAACCTCTATATGTCATCATCATCATCATCATCATCATCATCATCATCATCATCATCATCATCATCATGGCATATCTCTAACATCTCGTATGTGCCCGGCACAGTCATTAACCCACCAGGACCTAACAGACATTTTACTGTTCTGTCTTCACTCTTCCCTGGTCTCTCCCCTGGTCTCTCCTCTGGTCTCTCCTCTGGTGAATCCTGTGTAAACCTGATGTCTAACCACCTCTCTGCTCTCTGGCGCCTCCTGAAGAGTCCCACCGTGTCCTCTTCCTCGTATCATCTATGGGTGGTCTTTCTCATCCTTATTAAGAGCCTGGGTCTGTGGTGAAAAGCGCTACGCAGAGAGAGCTAAAGCACGCCGGACTGACTGTGGTGCGGGTTTGCGAGTGGTCGACCGACAGGCTGAGGCAGGAGGGAAAATGGCCCACTCTAGAATTACCATGAGCTTATAAAGCCCTTTGTACGCTTGGCTAACTGCGTTAGGGCAGACACGGCACGTTTCATACAGCTAAAGCCATGGGCTCTACAAACGTGCTATTTTTATTTTATTTTTTTTTACATTTGAATTAAACATGTTTCTTCTGACATAGACAGTTTTTTTTAGACAGTGTGAATGTACAGATTATTTATTGTATTAAAGCAATGAGATTTAAACAAGATTTATTCAGTTATTATATATGTCTGTCAGATGCGTTAATATGTAATATGTTGCTTTAAGATAAGCCTTTACCACATCTATTGCACACATTTGTGATAAACATGTCAAGTGTATCTGGGGAAAGAGGAACTTTCATTACCGAGACTGCGACCCATCGCCACTGCGCCAGGTGCGCAAGACCACGGAGCGCGTGTAGTTCGCGACGACGGGCCACATTATGCAACATATTTGTTGTCCTTGTGACCGCGTAGCCAGATGGTCCGTGCGCACATGCGCACACCAGACCATCAACATCAGGACCAGGGAGTACGCGGCGGCGTTTACAGTGATGCGGGAGGAAAACCGCCCGATTGTTGTCCTCTGAAAACAGTTGCGCGACGATGTTTTTGTTTTTTGTTTTGCTATTATGTTGTACCTGCTGCACGACCGTCTTTCCATCTCGACCGTGAAATAACCACCTTTTTTTTAAACCCAATCCTGATGAGATTATAGCCTCGCTGACCACAAATCAGTTCTAATTCGGCTCTTTCGGCGTCGTGTTCGTGGTTCTTCGGGGTTTCTATCATCCATAGACTCTCCATTCCCACCAGCGGGCTTTCATGTGTAAAAAGGTCGCGTCTGCCTAGTGGGATGCACATCAGCGTTTTACCGTATTCGCTCTCTGTCGTAATGGCTGCTCTTTACCGGGGCACGGACGCGTCCTCTCCGGACAAATATCTAGCGTTGAAAGACGTTAGGGAGGTAAAAGAGGAAACGACCCTTGACGAGAAACTCTTCTTGCTGGCTTGTGAGAAGGGTAAGTTAACGGACCGTTTTATAGAGTTACTCTGTTCGCTATGTCCATTGTACTGTGGTTTAGGCCTGCTGTGGGTAGGCTGTCATATCACTGCCACTGTTTTTGTTGTGACTATGACATCATCGTTCATTACAACTGTAACGTCGGTTTGTCACTTGGTCAGGCAAAACGAAAGTCTTATAAAAAGAAGTGTGTCAAAATATTTCTGGTAGAAAATGCAAAGGCATGCTGACAAATTTCAGCCTGTAACGGTTTGTTTTGTTCTTGACTAATTGGCTAGTGTAAAGTCAAGGGAATGCATGTGATAAATTTTGCATATTTGCTCAAAGTGTAATGTGAGCATTTTACAGCCGTTGAAAATTATAGCCAATACCAAAGCCTGTTAATCCCTGTGGAAAAATAATCTGATCCCTGCACCATCACTGTAGTCTGATGAACTGACTGAAACAAAGCAGCTCCTGTGAGATGTGTTCTAAGCCCCATTTTGAGTGGTTGAAAATTGCTAATTGTCGCCCACAAGTCTAAAGGCCCATCTGCACTCCATGCGAACAAAACAGTTGTGCATTGGTTATGTCTTCTAACCTCATGCTACACTGTGCAGGCAAGCGGCGGATGTCTGCCTTACCATATAAAGTCATCCTAAACACATCTTACAGAAGACGAGTTCTCCTTTGATGGCATTTGTTGTCAGGAGGGTTCTGGACAGTACCTTCGCTCTGACACTGTGCTGAGATTTACATACGCGTGGGTCTGTTTCCTTCTGCCATTGGGCATGAGGGAGAAACCAGACAGTAGTGACCAGACTAGAGGGGTGAAGTGATGGCTTGTTTTGTTGTTGCTGTTGTTTTTTAAGGTGATTACTACATGGTGAAGAAGCTTCTGGAAGAGCATCATGGAGAACTGAACATCAACTGCGTGGATGTGCTGGGCAGAGACGCGGTCACCATCGCCATCGAGAGCGAGAACCTGGACATACTGCAGCTGCTGCTGGAGCACGGCTGTCAGGTGCGATACCACACACACACTCACAACTTTCAGTGAAGCAGAAAATATGCTGCATTTATGTTCATTGTGCATTGGGAAAGTTTTGTGTGTGTGTGTGTGTGTGTGTGCGTGTGTGTGCGTGTGCGTGCGTGCGCGTGCGTGCGTGTGTGTGCGTGTGTGTGTGCGTGTGTGTGTGCGTGTGTGTGTGCGTGTGTGTGTGCGTGTGTGTGAGCATACAGACAACAGATGCACTTTTGGTGGCTATCGACTCAGAGGTGGTTGGAGCTGTCGACATTCTTCTCAACCACCGGCCCAGAAGATCCTCCAAACCCTCCATCGCGGTCAGTCCCTGTTGGGTTCACGGCGTTTATCACAGGGGTCACATCGTTCACAATAGCAATACATTTACTAAATAGAGTAACTAGAAAAGCCTACATGCTGAATATAAAGTGATAAAAGCTCAACGGATATGTTTTTTTTTGTTGTTGCTATTGTTTCTAGACAGCTTCCTGAGTCTGGCTATATAGAGTAACATCTAGCCAAGCTGTTCCTTACATAACACTGAACACACACTGCGCATTATAACGTCCGAGACACAACTAGTCACCTTCCTGACAGCGGCGCATTCACGCGGTCCGCACGGATCCACTTATTTCTCCTCCCTTTCAGAAACTGATGCAGCGCATACAGAATCCAGAGTATTCCACAACCATGGACGTGGCCCCCGTCATCCTGGCTGCCCACCGGAACAACTATGAGATCCTCACCATGCTCCTGAAGCAGGACATCTCCCTGCCCCGGCCCCACGCCGTGGGCTGCGAGTGTACGCTGTGTAACGCCAAGAACAAGAAGGACAGTCTCCGCCACTCCAGGCAGGGAGCGACACGCCTGCGAAGGGCTCACAGTACCAGAGCGGCTCCCTCCAACATGGGCACACACACACTGCTTTATACTTACGTAACATTCCCAGCCATCTCGTTCATGCCTTGCTCCCTGCCTGTCCGGAGCAGCCGTTGTTATTTTAGACGCGGTGATTCCAGTAGTTACAGAAAGCAGGTCCTCGTTATAGTACGATTAATGTTCTTTTTGCTAGAAAGCAATATTTCACTGAGGAGGTATTTAGGCAGACAGCAAGCTCTTCTGAGCTCTTTTCTTAAAAGGTGCATGATGCTTGTAGATATTTCCAAGATCTATTTTTGGAGGTGAAGTGACTAGCTAACAAGTTCAGTTTACTGGACGCTGGGATACAGCTAACAAATCACTTCATCATCAAGCACTACTGCTGGAGGCTGATTACTCATTGAGGCTGTCTGCGTGTGTGTGTGTGTGTGTGTGTGTGTGTGTGTGTGTGTGTACGTCTGCTTGCCTGCAGGTTTCGGCTGGACATCTACCGCTGCCTGGCCAGTCCGTCCCTCATCATGCTCACAGAGGAAGACCCCATACTGCGAGCGTTTGAGCTGAGTGCCGACCTGAAGGAGCTCAGCTTGGTTGAGGTGGAATTCAGGTAGAGAGGCCGACAGAGCCAGAAACTAGAAAACAGACAGACAGGAAAACAGAGAGACAGACAAATAGACTTCCAGTAGTAGACATCCAGGCCGATGAGTCAGCAGAGTGCTGGTTCTGGGTCATGCTGGATTTAAATTGGATGAGAGAATGTGAGCGAGAAACATGCAGAAGAGATTATTCCTGATGTGTTGTGAAACTCCTAACCGCTGTGTGATTACAGCTCGTGGTGCAGTCACTTAAAACAGAGTCCAGGAAAACAGCAGTTTTCATCGCTGTTAAACTCATTTTTGCCCCCACACGCTCCAGATTTCTACATTTGCCACTGCACTATGTATTTAAAAACATATTTAATTCATTTTGCAAACCCATCAAGCAGATGGTTAACAATGTGTCCTGGATGGGAGGTTTATTTTTTTAACTCTGCTGTCTGGGACCAGGAACGATTACGAGGAGCTGGCCAAGCAGTGCAAGATGTTTGCCAAAGACCTGCTGGCTCAAGCTCGCAATTCCCGTGAGCTGGAGGTCATCCTGAACCACACGTCCAGCGAGGACCATGTGGACAAGCGAGGGTTGCTGGAGGAACGCATGAACCTCAGTCGCCTCAAATTGGCCATCAAGTACAACCAGAAGGAGGTGAGAAACTGCAGCGATGAGACACCAGGCTGGAACACTCCTGCACACAGGAGCCCGGTGCCCTCTTTACACACACCAGCACACGTGGAGAGCTCAGTTTGTGAAGAAGAAACAGAAAAAAACCTCTTTTACTTGTTTATTGTCTTCCTTCCATTCTCGCCAGGGCTTCAGCCTGATATACTTACCACTGAGCTAAGTACTGTAACAGGATATGTATTTGATAAACTACAAAGCACTTCTGTAAGTCGCTTTAGACAAGACAAGTGCATTTGTAAATGTACATTTTACACATTTTGCAGACACTCTTATCCAGAACAACTTACAATTTTTAACCATGTTACAGAGGTAGGCAAGTGTAGTGTCAGGAGTCGTGGCCACGAACAGAGGCTTGAACGCTGGTCTGCCACAGGAGTCGCAGCTTTGGTACCTACTACACTAACTCTCCCTGTCAGGCTGTAACAGCCTCTCCCTGTCGGGCTGTAACCATCCCATCCTGTAATGCTATAAGGACCATGTTAGGTATGCCTCTTACATTTATGTAACACAACCCATCAAGCAGGCATGACATAAACACAGTCAAACACACTCATGAATCTTTACGGGTTACTTCCTTTATATACACAGCGTGTCTCGATATTAAATGAGTCACTCGAATGATTCATTTCCGCTGTCTGTTTTTGTTCCTCCAGTTTGTGGCACAGTCCAATTGCCAGCAGTTCCTGAACACGGTGTGGTTCGGCGAGATGGCGAGCTACCGGCGCAAGCCGACGGCGCTGAAGATGGCGACGGTGTTGAGCGTTGCCCTACTTTGGCCGCTGCTGTCCGTCTGTTACCTGCTGGGCCCGCGCTCGCGTGTCGGCCAGCTCATCCACACACCCTTCATCAAGTTCATCATACACAGCGCCTCCTACTTCAGCTTCCTGCTCCTACTGAACCTCTACTCGCTGGT
>NC_137510.1:1705000-1782500 GCF_041902795.1 Electrophorus electricus | reverse complement strand
CTCAAGTTGTACTCAGTCACTAATTGTGATCAAGGTGTCAGCTAAATGAAATAACGATTGTGTTAACCTCAGTGGCTGAGACTAGGTGACATCCTGTATCCCTCTGCAGTGTGGTGGGTGTGTGTCCTGTATTCTGTGGGAAGTCTGGGAGGTATCTTTTCATCTGAACCAGAAGCAGCTCTGTGTCTCCACTCTTGTGCTGGAATGGGGCTCCTTCTGGGATCTGAAGTCTGTCTGCTGTGAGTTGGGTGCTCTGGCTCTTTGCTCCAGTGGCCAGCGTGTTTATTCAGATATAAATCATCTCCAAAGAAGGACCTTCATACATAAACTTTTAAAGGTCTTAACATGGGTGTTCTCTGGCCTTCAGAGGCAAAGACCACCTAAGCAGCTGGTCACTAAAAGAGACATATATAGCACTCCATTTACATTTCTGCCCTGTTACGAAAAGGTGGTAGCGACCTCCTCCAGAATTGAGTCCTGGCGTTATCTAGAGTCTGCTCCAGTTATGGTGTATATCTAGAAGAGAGGCAGACCATGCCAGTGTGTACTCTCGTTTCAGAGGCCCTCTTACACAAACACACACAATCAGAGCATGAACTTTATAATACCTAACAGATCGATTATAAGCTTTGTTTATAAAATGCACTGTATAAATAAACCTCACCTCACCTCGCCTCACCTCGCCTCGGATGCTGGCTGCAAAAATATCACTTGTCATCAGCTCCCTAAGAATGATGTAACCTGTGATCTGTAAGTGCGGCGCTCCCGTGGTGCGTGGCTGTACAATCCTGACTGAATAAAGACAGTTCCAGGCTTCTGGGTCACTGCGGAGCACAGGATGTTGCTAGCTTTCACCATCAAAGATCCGCCGATCAATAAATCTAACATCTACATTTAATTTGGTTTCGGGTGGAAGGATGACTGGTGGTAATGTTGCATCTCGTCCTATTAGGGCGGTAAGCAAATAGAAGTGAGTGGAAATAGTCCAGGATACTGCAGCTCGTGTTTATCATTGGTTTTTATGTCACTTCACAGGTGTGTTTATCTTCTTGGGCAGGAGCACAGGTGTGTTTATCCTATTGTGCAGGAGCACAGGTGTGTTTATCCTATTGGACAGGAGCACATGTGTGTTTATCTTATTGGACAGGTATGTTTATCTTATTCGACAGGAGAACAGATGTGTTTATCTTACTGGACAGGTATGTTTATCTTATTGGACAGGAGCACAGGTGTGTTTAGCTTATTGAGAAGGAGCACAGGTGTGTTTATCACTCTGGAATGACTGAGAGGTTTAGGTCCCCTGGAGAGTGAGAGAGAAAGAAATTCATGACAATAATTACATTTCATTTATATTTTATACATTTAATTTAAACATATAATTCAAATGGTTTACAAGGTGCTTCACATGACTGATAAAACAAGGTAAACTACAGTAAAGAGAAAAATTCAGAAAAGGCAAAAGCTGATTAGTTGACGGTTAGGTAGTTCTCTGTGCGGCACTCCACATGACACAGTCCTGTCTTCTCCAATCGGTTGCGTGGTCCCTGCTCTAGAGCAGAAAGGAACTCTTTGTCCCGACTGACTGCACATTTGCCATCAAGGCCCTGGAGTCCCCGGTGCCGTTTCTGCACTCTAAATAGGATTCATAGGTGGCCATCGTAAATGTGCTGTAAACTCCGCACACAGAAACAAGAGCGTGTCGGCTGTGTGTGTCGTTTCAGTTCGATAACGGGGACATGGAGAAGGAACGCAAAGACTGGGACGCGTCTCACCCCATCCTGGTGGCGGAGGGGCTCTTTGCGTTCGCCAACGTGCTGAGCTACCTGCGACTTTTCTTCATGTACACCACCAGCTCAGTCCTCGGGCCATTACAGGTGAACCCCAGCACCTGTGCATACGTGCACATGAACACACACACACACACACACACACACACACACGTCTTTGCGCGCAGCTGAACTCCAGCACCCGTGCATATATGCGCATGAACACACGCGCACGTCTCTGTGTGCAGGTGAACCCCAGCACCCAACTGCTACGTTTCTGCTCTCAGATATAGTGGAGTGCAACTAGTCCCCTTAAACAACTCTTCTGCATTGCTCTCTTCAGACCTCTGACATGCATTCCCATTTGTCTCGGGCAGTGTATATTGACAAATCTGTGCAGTTAGTTCTGCACTGCAGTATTTCGTAGTCAGGCATCCAGAATATGATTTATATAATCTAGAATATCACGTATATAATGTAGTGGTTTGGGAGTGGTAAAAGATGTCAGCCTTGTGCAGCAGATCTACGCAGTGTTGTTGCTTGTCGATCAGTGTTCCTTCCATATACCTAATTATCACAGTCCATCGATAGCGCTCTTCATCCACAATAACAGGCCAGAGGAAAAGTCTCCTCCTTTCAGTGCTGGTTTGATTATGTAATTCCCAAAGGCTCAATAGCAAACTGGATTTCAGAGAGTGCTCTCCTTCTATCTTGTACAAATCAATGCACTGGGTCATTTTATGCAACCCTGCCCACCCCACCATTGTTTTCTTCTGAGTTTTTCTTACTCTCTGCCAGTTCTGCGTCTGTTCATTTGCCTCTCTGGCTCATATGTGTGAAATACCACTTAAGCTTGGAGTGCTGTTCCACTTTATGTGGATTTGTTGCAGAAAATCTCTCACTGTGTAGGCCGACACACAGGCTTCAAAACCTGCCAAACAGGCTTCTCTCTCTCTCTGCCTCCGTCTCTCTCTCTCTCTCTCTCTCTCTCTCTCTCTACCTCCGTCTCTCTCTCTCTCTCTCTGCCTCTGTCCCTCTCTCTTTCTCTCCATCTGTCTCTCTCCCCCCCTCCATAGTTGAGTCCCTCTACAACTGTGGCAAACCTATTACATGAAGTGTTATGAGGGCATCTACTCTCATGAGTGTTTGCAGACTGATTTTAACCTCGTCGCTGTTGGTGGATGCTGTGTTATTGTAGAACAGCCCCTCAGGGTTACAGCTGATGAGTGTGTGTGCCTTTCTGTGCTCTCTCTGTCCACGCACGCACACACACACACACACACACACACACACACCAGGCAATAGGGCACGGAACGATACTCAAAAATATGGAAGGAGTCTCTCTCTCTCACACACACACACATTTTCTTTCCCACATGCACAGTGACATGACAAAGATCATAATTTATTCATTACTAGATGTGGCGTCATGTGACTACGGTAATCTTTTTAAACTGTATCCTGTTTATTAACTAAGATTGCTGGGCACTGGCTCAGCAGCCTATCAGACACCTGTTAATGGAACAGGCTTAGCTGGGCATAAGTTAGGCCGTGAACCCATAAGTTAGACTATGAGCCCATAAGTTAGGCCGTGAACCCATATGTTAGACTATGAGCCCATAAGTTAGGCCATGAACCCATAAGTTAGACTATGAGTCCATAAGTTAGGCCGTGAACCCATAAGTTAGACTATGAGCCCATAAGTTAGGCCGTGAACCCATAAGTTAGACTATGAGCCCATAAGTTAGGCCGTGAACCCATAAGTTAGACTATGAGCCCATAAGTTAGGCCGTGAACCCATAAGTTAGACTATGAGCCCATAAGTTAGGCCGTGAACCCATAAGTTAGACTATGAGCCCATAAGTTAGGCCGTGAACCCATAAGTTAGACTATGAGCCCATAAGTTAGGCCGTGAACCCATAAGTTAGACTATGAGCCCATAAGTTAGGCCGTGAACCCATAAGTTAGACTATGAGCCCATAAGTTAGGCCGTGAACCCATAAGTTAGACTATGAGCCCATAAGTTAGGCCGTGAACCCATAAGTTAGACTATGAGCCCATAAGTTAGACTATGAGCCCATAAGTTAGGCCGTGAACCCATAAGTTAGACTATGAGCCCATAAGTTAGGCCGTGAACCCATAAGTTAGACTATGAGCCCATAAGTTAGGCCGTGAACCCATAAGTTAGACTATGAGCCCATAAGTTAGGCCGTGAACCCATAAGTTAGACTATGAGCCCATAAGTTAGGCCGTGAACCCATAAGTTAGACTATGAGCCCATAAGTTAGGCCGTGAACCCATAAGTTAGACTATGAGCCCATAAATTAGGCCGTGAACCCATAAGTTAGACTATGAGCCCATAAGTTAGGCCGTGAACCCATAAGTTAGACTATGCACCCCCCCCACACACACACACACCCCCGCCTGTCTGTGTGCTTCACACTGAATAAGGTTAGTCAGCAGGAAGTACTGTGTCACTTCTGAGTAAGCTACGTGGGTGTCATGCCATGCGCACACACGCATGCGCGCACACACACACATACACACACACACACGCACACACACACACACACACACATATACACGCACGCGCACACGCACACAGGAGGGCAGAAGCTGAACTCTCATGCTCGCTGTTTAAATGCTGAGGGGGGATGGGTGTTTGTGCAGCCGATGACATCAGCACGCTTCATGGAGAATGTGAGGTCTTTCCCCCTGTGGATTTCAGCACGGCTGTCTGGGCCACGTGGAGTCCAGCGGGCAGCTGCCCAGAAACATCCGCCACTGGTGAATTGCGCCACCATGTGTTACACACCAGGCAAATCCAGACTCTGGATAACTTCATCCGCGCTCAGGAGCCCAAGAATTTCCTGCGTGTGTCAGACCGCGAGGGCTGCGATCTAGATAGCACCGAGCGGCAGAGCAAGCCCTCATTACTGCTTTTGTCCTGGGTTGCGTGTGTCTATTTTTAAATCTGCTGCTAGTGCCTAAGAAAAGAGAAGGTAGAAGGTAGAAATAGTCTCTCCGGCGGATTAACCGATGTTTACCTGAGTAGAGTGGGAGGGCGCGGACAGAGGGTGTCGTCTGTCACACGTATGGAAGCAAGATAGTCCCGACATGGACATGTTTACATTTCAGCTATTATTTGCTCGGTCCACTTGGGGCAGACACTCCCAAAATAAGTAGATGCACAACTGTAATAAACACCAGCCCACAGACAGCTGCTCTCAAAGTTGACATTCTTCAAAAACACAGCTCCAGAAGAACCCTAAAAAAAGAAACGGTCATTAAAGTGTAAACAGCTTGGTGAGCATCTCCCGGGTAGTGTGAAAAAGGCAAGCACCCATACACTGGGTTAGTGTGTGTCTGAAAGCAGCAGACGTGTGGTTGCAGGTTCCCTGCAAAGCTGTAAACACCTTCAAATGGGTCATGAACATCAACAGACTGAGCGATGGACTGTGTCTATGAGTGAATTGTCCAACCAAATAAAATGTTTAAAATGTGTGTGTGTGTGTGTGTGTGTGTGTGTGTGTGTGTGTGGGGTGGTAGATCTCCATGGGTCAGATGCTGCAGGAGTTTGGGAAGTTCCTGGGCCTGTTCCTCCTGGTTCTTTTCTCCTTCACCATCGGACTGACTCAGCTGTATGGAAAAGACAAGAAGGACCCATCCAAGACCAAGGACGACAACAAAAACTGCGAGGGGATCTTCTGTCAGGAGCAGAACAACAACGCCTTCCACACGTAACCGCCATCTTCCTGTTCCCACACTCTTCTGTCAATGCCCTCCTCAGATGTCCCGGTTTCCAGCCAGTTCCTCTCGCATGCTGAATCTGTTCTGAGTCCTGTGGGGCACTCTGGCTCAAACCAAAGCTCTGAACGTTTTGGGGGTTTTTTTGTTACATTTTTTTTGGACTCTGAACCGATAATCTGACGTTATTACGCTCGTCTTAAACGTGTGTGAAGAGTCTCTTCAGGAAATCTTTGCCCGTCTTGCGTCCAGGTTCATGGGAACGTGTTATGCTCTCTTCTGGTACATCTTCTCCCTGGCACACGTGGCGCTGTTTGTCACCCGGATCAGCCACACGGAGGAGCTGCGCTCGTTCGTGGGTGCCCTCATCATCGGCACGTACAACATCGTCGTGGTGATTGTCCTCACCAAGCTCCTGGTAGCCATGCTGCATAAGAGCTTTAGGCAGATCGCGGTAAGTGAGAAGCCACCTATTAGCATAATGAAATTTGCATAATGGTAATTGGTGACTGTTTGCTTATATTGATTGTTGGCAAAATACACATTTTGGAAGGAACTATTCCTTTAATGACTTAAATGAGTACTTAAATGAAAATGGTAATGTGCTTAATGGTGGGGAAGAGTTATGCAAATGAGATCACGCTAACTGGGTCATGACACTTTTCCAGTTTTAGCCAAGCTAGCGTCTTTGAGCAAAGCGTTCCAGGAAAACCCAGGTGCGCCTGTTACTTGCCTCACCATCGCGTCCAGTGTTGTGTTTTGACTTCCCTGCACCTCCTCCCAGAACCACGAGGATAAGGAGTGGAAGTTTGCACGGGCCAAGCTCTGGCTCAGCTACTTCGATGACAAATGCACGCTGCCTCCTCCCCTCAACATCCTCCCCTCCCCGAAGACACTTTGTTACCTGGTGACCAGCCTGAGCAAATGGATCTGTTCACACACCTCCACAGGCAAGGTCAAGAGACAGAACAGCCTGAAGGTTGGTGCCACTCAGCACAGCGCAAACCTCCTGTTTATACCGGACACTTCACAGTGCACGAGAGATAGTGTGTGCTGGTCAGCAATGAGCTCTCTCCGAGAGGGAGCTAAAGAAATCTTAGGCTGTTCTGCTGTGTTCTTGTTCTTTTAACTTAAAAGTCTTGTTTCCTATTTTCTGCATAACATTTTCTACATGTTGTAGCATTTGACGGGTGATTTCATCCAGCCTTCCATGTTTCCTTCGTAGGCATTTCTCTGATGTTTTTTGTTTGTTTTTGTTTTTGTGTTGTGTTTTGCAGGAGTGGCGGAACCTGAAGCAGAAGAGGGATGAGAACTACCAGAAGATCATGTGCTGCCTGGTGCACCGCTACCTGACGTCCACGCGTCAAAAGATGCAGAGCACAGACCAAGCCACGGTGGAGAACCTCAATGACCTGCGGCAGGACCTCTCCAAGTTCCGTAACGAGATGCGGGACCTGCTGGGCTTTCGCACCTCCAAGTACGCCATGTTCTACCCCAGAAGCTGAGCGTCCTCCTCGCTGGCCCGCAATCCTTCCTCCTCCTCTTCCTCTCACTTCAAAAGACGCAGGGAGGCTGTGAAGTCCTGGGTTTCTACTGGAGTTCTACTATAGTATATTTCTTCTATACACCAAAGCCTCCTGATTCAAAAACTTATGTAGTATTCTTCCATCCCACTTGTTTTCTAAAAGTGTTGTTCTATTTGACAAAAGAATCCAATAAAGATTTATGAAAAAAAAAAAAAAAAGCTTGGCTTTTTGTCAAGTGTCCGATATGATAAATAACTGATGCATTACAGGAACTGGAGGGGCGGTCCAGAGGTGTCCGGAGAGCTGACTCACCTCCTGCTGTGGCCAGGCACAAGCTAACGGCCATCAGACAGACGTGAAATACTTGAAACATGACTGGGGGTGTAAGCAGGCCAACGCGCTACTCTGACCCTTAGCCCTCTGTGCCTGTATTTATGCTTCATTACTTCTGCCGTGGCTGGGTCTGTCGTAGTTACGCAGGAAAACAGATGTAACAGAAATGATGTTCAAAGAAACAATACTTTATATGACCGAAACGTTTTATCAGCAACAAAAGAGGTAAACGTTTTTAGAAGAAATATTTTCTAGTAGATGAGATTAGATAGGGATGAAATAATAGCCTAGAGATTCCATAACTAATGTTTTATGTGTTTAATGTATTGGTTAAGCTCCTGGTCTCTTTAGTATCGCCTACAACCGTTCTGCTCAGCTAGCAAGGTAAACCTGATAACTACACACATTTCTATTTATTTTAAACTTACAATGGTATACACAAAATGTTTATAATGAGGGGAAGAGAAAACATAAATAAATATGGACTAGATTAAGAATTAGATTCTCTCAAAACATTTTTTATAAATTAACACTGACGATCAAGAATCTGTTTTATATGAAAAATATTTAGAATACTTGTTTAAGCTTAGATCTTTTTATTACAAACATTTGAAGTCAATCTTTAGGCATTTAAATCCTCTCGAACAAACATGGGGTTTCACTGTGTTCAGACTGAGACACAGTCCTGTATAATGAAATGTGGAGAGATGTTGCCATTACTGCGCCTGTGCCGCCACAGTGCGTCATTTCAAAACACCAAATTCTTGAATGTTCTCCACACTTCGTGACATCTGCCTCTTATAACCGAGCCTCTTGGCTACGTTTGCAAGCGATATTTTTTCTGCAGTCTCAGAAAAATAAAACTGTTCTACGTTAACTGTGTGCTCCCCCTGCGCCATACTGGAGCAGAAGCAGACGCCCCAGGGTAGGAGCAACTGCGAAAGTTGGCCTGCATCGTATTTCTGAGGCTGCAAATTTGTTTGACACAGATGTTGAAGCCTGAGCCTGGATTGCCCAATCTTATCTTAAGAAGATCACTTTTAAAGAAGACATATTTTCTATCCTCCAACAGTTCCCTCAGGAACATGTTGCTGGTTATTCCTCCAAAACAGAGAGAGAGAGAGAGAGAGAGAGAGAGAGAGAGAGAGAGAGAGAGAGGGAGAGAGGGAGAGAGAGAGAGTGTGAGAGAGAGAGAGTGTGTGTGTGTGAGAGAGAGAGAGAGAGAGAGAGTGAGAGAGAGAGAGAGAGAGTGTGTGTGTGAGAGAGAGAGAGAGAGAGAGAGTGTGAGAGAGAGAGAGTGTGAGAGAGGGAGAGAGAGAGAGAGCGAGAGAGAGAGAGAGAGAGGGAGAGAGAGAGAGAGAGAGAGTGTGAGAGGGAGAGAGAGAGAGAGAGAGAGTGTGAGAGAGGGAGAGAGAGGGAGAGAGAGAGAGAGTGAGAGAGGGAGAGAGAGAGAGAGAGTGTGTGAGAGAGGGAGAGAGAGAGAGAGTGTGAGAGAGAGAGAGAGAGAGAGAGAGAGAGAGAGAGTGGTCAAGGGTTGGAGACAGAAGAGACTCCAACAGTAGGGATTTTACAGTTCTTTGCCCAGCCAGTGGAGCAGACATAACGCAGGGTGAAGGTTGTTTTTTTTCAAAACCATTCCTTCCCATATAGAGGAGGGTGGACTCAGAGGAAATTCCAGAACTTTCACGTCATCTGTGCTGATTCATGTCTGCCCGTTTCCAACTAGCAGAAAATGAGCAGTGGACAGAGCTCTAAGCGGCCCGCCCCCTGCACCTCATCAGATTACTTAGCCTGGGGGGGATGTCTTCATCAGTGTCTTCAAGGAAGGTGAACGGTTGCAAGTCTCAGGAGGCTGTGAAGTGAGAGAGTAGGGGTTGGCTGGGTGGGGGAATCGGGGGGCCGTGGTTCAGCACCTCTGGTTCTTTAGCGTGTTGAACACTCTCTGGTCCTTTGCCTTGAAGGGCGTGACGAAGTGGTGTGGGCTGACCATGCCGCGCCCCTCCTCATTTGTCTGACCCATGAAGATGTAGTTCAGACCTAACGACACCACACAGAAAGAGCCTGACTGCAGCGACACACACGTCAGCGCCCCAGTTCACTCGCACGCCACAGGTTTATATGCAAGGGGTCGAAGGCCATAAAGACATGGCGGTCGAATACTCTGCCTAGTAACAAGCCAAGTTCTTTTCTGATGGTCCATATTTTGATGGGGAGTG
Source organism: Electrophorus electricus (assembly GCF_041902795.1). NCBI lineage: Eukaryota > Metazoa > Chordata > Actinopteri > Gymnotiformes > Gymnotidae > Electrophorus > Electrophorus electricus. The sequence continues at coordinate 1,772,912 of NC_137510.1, read as the reverse complement.
GCGCTGTTTACCTTGTCATGGTAGCATTCTTTATTTGATGAGCTCGTTGAGGTGAGCTCAGAACCATGTGCTAGAGAGCAGGGACCTGCCATGGCATGCAGTACTGTCTACTCCTGTCGGACGTCAGGGCAAAAGGCCTGCTGCTATTCACGCAAACCTGTGTGCATTGAATTTAACTGGCGACGGAGAAGCTGGACTGCCAGGCGAAATTCACCCGACGTCTGCGTGCATCCTGTTACAGATGTGTCACAGACACTGGCTCTGAGACCGAGCGCTATGGTCACTGTGTTTGCAGCAGATATAGAGAGGTTCCCTGTTCATTTCACTGCCTGTATAATGAGGGTTACAGAGGCACCCGCACTGCACACTCACCTCGCCGGACTGATGGGCATTTCTTGCACAGGATGGTGATCTTGGCACTCATGGTCTTGCCTGCCTGTTGGATGGCGAGGCTGCCCTCTTTGTAGACGCTGATGATGGAGACAGTGGTGTGCAGACTCCTCCTGCGGATCATGGCGCTGATAACCGTTCCTGTGATAACTGAGAGACCAATAAGGATCCACACAGTGTTGTTATAAACAGTGATGAACTGTATCAATTGTAGCAAATCATTTTAAAGTACCGAGAGAAAACAAACTACTTATACTGTTGGTTTGCATTTCCATTTTCAGCATTGGGCAGGCGCCCTTCACCAAAGCAACTTACAGATATTCTTATGTCTCCTCGTCATCACATTTCATACAATAAAACTGTTGGAAACAGTTGACCATTTGAGTCCAAAAGGCCAGAGGCTGGAGTTTCTGTCCTCGCCTGAGCTATTTGTGAAATTTGTGTAATTTTCCACCACTTCTCAACACACAAATCCAAGTAAACTCGGCAAGAAATCATAATGAAATCTCCGCCAGTCTTTGTAAACATCTCCCTGGATACGAACATTACCAAGCTGTTCCGACCAAGGCGACCGCGGCATGTTGAATCGGCACTTCTGTTTCCAGCATGAGATTGCAGTGTCCACACACCCGGCCACTGTTCAGAGCTGCAGAGGCTCTGAACGACGCTTTTCAGACACGCCGAGACAAACCGCCAGGCCCGAGATAGCGTGGCAGCGGGAGAGGCATGAAAATGCAGACTTGTTTCAGGAGCTGTGATTTCTGGGAAACGGTTTTCTGTGTTTTTCCATCCCATCACTACCCTAAAGCTCCGCACTGTGAGTGTGTACGTGAGTTTGTGTAAGCACATGTTTGTGTGTGTGCACGTTTGTGGGCATGTATCTGTGTGCTTGTGTGTGTACAGTTGTGTGCATGTGTGAGTGTGTGTGTGTGCGCGTGTGTGTTTGTGTGAGAACATGTTTGTGTGTGTGCACGTTTGTGGGCATGTATCTGTGTGTATGTGTACGATTGTGTGCATGTATGCGCACACGTGTGTGTGCGTGCATGTGTGAGTGTGTGCGTGCGTGCATGTGTTTGTGTGAGCACGTTTGTATGCATGTATCTGTGTGCATGTGTGTGTGTGTACGATTGTGTGCATGTATGCGCGCATGTGTATGTGTGCATGTATGTGTGCACGTGTGTGTGTGTGTACATGTGTGTGAGCACATGCATGCGTGCACGCTTACCAAAGTTGCTGGAGCAGTAATGGCTCTCTGGGGTTCCCTTGCGATTGCACTTCTGTTGACACAGTGCTGCAGAATACCTCAAAGCTGAAAGGCACAGGTTAGCATTGCCGTTAGCATCCGTCTCACTGCGCCGCAACACTTCAGGAAAGCTCTGCTCTTTATATCTCTGTTGGTTCTTTAGTTTTCATGCTGCACCGTGCTTATGAATACTAAACTTCACATTTTAGGGAACCGTAACAAAATCTTTTCAAATGTTTTTCGGTCTGGTTGGCTTGGTTGTTCAGAAAACAATGGAAGGACTGTTTGAATGTTATTTGTGTCTCTGTAAAGAAGGAAGAAAAGCAGACACATTTAACAAATTTAATAGAATATGACACCAATGAGGGAGGCAGACAAGCCAAAGCAATCTCTCAGCTTCAGTGGTCGATTGAAACGGCTTTATCGATACATGATGCCAATGCCAATATTTACCGAGCAGGGAGGATGACAGCTGATATAAAATGCTGATATATTGTTGTTGGCGTTTTTGCAGCTTCTAAAATATGTAAATTAATAGTAATAACAAATGAGACACAAAATTGCTGAATGTTAAAAATGAACATTGTTAATGAACAATGCCCATTATCTCAAAATGGCAATGAATCAGCCGATTAATCTACCGACAGATTAACTGGTTGACCACTGCTTAGACTGGTGTAGAGAGGTCAGATTAAATTAAAAAAACAATCAAATGGCTAAGGGACATTCAATATTTGTTACATGCCATCCTGTACTAAATGTCCAAGTGAGAGGTAAAAGATCTCTCTCTCTCTCTCTCTCTCTCTCTCTCTCTCTCTCTCTCTCTCTCTCTCTCTCTCTCTCTCTCTCTCTCTCTCTCTCTCTCTCTCTCTCTCTCTCTCTCTCTCTCTCTCTCTCTCTCTCTCCCGAGAGAACTCCACCTCAGTACCACAACTCACCAAACGCGCACGCACACACACACACACATACACATACATACACATACATACACACACACATACACACACATATACACACACACATATACGCACACACAGTACATCATCCGTCCATACACACACATACATACACATACATACACATACACACACACACATACACACACATACACACACACATACCCTCACATATACACACACACAGCAGTACATCATCAGTCCATACACACACATACATACACATACATACACATACACACACACACACATACACACACATATACACACCCACACAGCAGTACATCATCAGTCCAAAACATCACATGAAATGGGTCAAACATATGGTGGGTGTGGGTGTGTGCACATTTGTGTGTGCATGTGTATGTGTGCATGTGTTCATGTGTGCGCGCGCGAGTTTGTGTGCCTGCAGCAGATGTGCAAAGATTATGACAATCTGCTAAAAGTGAAATGTCAAGCAAGGGTGCCAGACAAACTGTTCAGTCTGGACAATGCGGTTCATGTTAGTGCATTAGAGTGTGACGCTGTCTGTGTCTGCCCGCTCACGGCCCCCTTTCTCAGACACTCTGGAGATAAGCCGGAACAAAGCCCAAGCAGACTCAAAAGAGCCAGAGAGCTCAGTGCTTACATAGAGGCCTGGTGGTGGGGAGCTGTGTGGTTGTAGATGGAGGCGTCGTGGTGCTGGGGAACTTCCGTGGCCTGAACTTGTAGTGACCGATGAAGCCGTCCGCCGTCAGACTGAGGTCCGAGAGAAACTGGATGAAAAGCTGATTGCCCTCAGAGAACACTGGCCTGGAACACACACACACACCTTTGAGGTAGTGACTCTGTTGTTCTTAAACTTACTGTGGATTTAACACTGTCTGTGTGTTGCAGGATTTATTAGTTGTGTTCTTACGCAGGTGGGCTGTCCCCACAGTATTTTCCAATTCTCTTGGCATCGTTGATTTCTCCACCATTAAAAATAGCCACGTAGTCATAGCGGCAATAGTTGTCTCTTTCCACATCAAACTTCTCAAATTTCACCTCTATAATCTGTAAAAATGCCACAAAAAACCCCACACAAACACAACATATGGCCATGCCAACAAGCCACTCAATAAAACACCATTCAAAGAGTTAATTATACATGTAAACAACAACTTCACATTAAGTCAAACAGATTGTAGACAAACTGCATCTCACACGATGAGATGAATGAACAGGGAAAAGTGTCACCTGGTTCTTCGGTGCGACTATGTGCCAAGAACACGTGACCCCTGCTGGGTAGTCCTTCTCTGGCCAGTTGGGGGTTTTAAACGTTCCCGATGGCTTTGTCAGTCTCCCTCCACAATACTGTTCCCCTGCAGAAATACATGCAAATAAAGATACAGTCCTGGTAGACCAGCGTTACCACAACCAAGTCACGTGACCACAGCTAGTACGGTAGGATTAAGTATGAGATCACTGTACCCTAATGACAAGGTCTGCTGTTGATGGAGCTACCATTTACAGGATATAATAAGCACCTCTCGTGTGCTGGGAAACGATAAATATTTTTAGTACTGTAAGGATCTGGGCACTGGGACCCTGCAATATGTTGTGGAAAAGGGACACCAGATGCAGGAGACATGATTAAACATCAGAGTGGGGCAGAACCCGTAACCACACTTACTCCAGAAACCACCAGGGCTTTGAAGACGCCTTCATCTCCAGATCCTCAGACCTACCGGCTGTGCTGCTCAGGACCACATGGCATTCCACGTGAGCTCAGGATTAGTGTGCTAAACCCGTGACCTTGAACAGTGTGTGTGTTACAGTATGACAGTGTGTGTTGAACCCATGACCTTGAACAGTGTGTGTTACAGTATGACAGTGTGTGCTAAACCCATGACCTTGAACAGTGTGTGTTACAGTATGACAGTATGTGTGTTGAACCCATGACCTTGAACAGTGTATGTGATTGGTATGACAGTGTGTGTTTTGAACCCATGACCTTGAACAGTGTGTGTTACAGTATGACAGTGTGTGTTGAACCCATGACCTTGAACAGTGTGTGTTACAGTATGACAGTGTGTGTTGAACCCATGACCTGGCTGACACCTTTCTCTACCTGTTCTACCAGATGAACTGTGTAATAAAACGACACATTTTCAAGTAAAGGTGTAATAGGTGTAATAGACAACTGACATCAAAAATGGAAATAATTTAAAAAATTGCTGGATGACATTAAATGTGGCAGTAATGGAAGGATTTAAGTCCTTCAGAAAGTGTAAGATTTTGTTTCTCTAACTCGCCTTCTTCCCCCACATGGTACAGAGCGCGGCGCACATCTGTACATCTATGGACAGAGACAGAAGCGAAAATGGGGGAAGAACCCCAACCATTAAAATTCCAGCTGCCTCATAGCAGCCTGGCAGATGTCTGGTCACTCTTAAATAAGCCACAGCAACTCCGGGGCTCCGACCGGCCTCTGTAACATCAGCACAAAAAAAAAAAAAAAAACGATCCTTGAGAAATTCCACGTCATACTGTGAAATCCACAGTGAGGAAAAGAGTCCCCAGAGAAAGTGGCCATGCTGAACAAGCAGACAAAACTGTCCTTTCACTGCCCTCGGGACTCCCATAAAGGTTTCACGAGCAGTATTAAAGATACGTTATAATCCTGAGTGTTTATCCAGAAACCAGAAAGCTCGCCCTCCTCCTCACCCGGCCAAAACTGACAATTTGGACATAAAAAGTACATTTTTTCATATTTTCATTTATGACATATTGGCAGATGCTCTTATCCAGAGTGACTCACATATTTATCACATACTGCAACCTCAGATCTACAGGGCCTGGATGCATCCTTGGTGTAGACTCACCTCGCTCGTGAGGGTGAGCGGCTGAGAAGACTGCCAGAAAGCCACTGCCAGCAGTGTTGGCATCAGACACCATCTGAAGAAGCATCTTGTTGCCCGTGGAAACAAGGGCGCCCGGCCGGAACGTCCCGCAGAAACGGCCCAGGCGCTGCCCGTTGACGTGGCCGTTATAAACATCTACGTAATCATAACGGCACAGGTTGTCGCTTTCTAGATCGAGGAACTGGAAGTTGAGAACCACCACCTTGCCCTCCCGCACCTGTAAGAGTCACATGGTTGTAGAGTCAGGACTTGGTATATCCACAGGAGCCCGAGTACACGTGAACAAATGTCAAACCCAAACCTTAACACGTTTTAACCGAAAATACTTATCGGCACTCGAACAACTCCAGTGGCCCTCTACCCAGCAGTGTCTGAACAAATGTGCTTCTCTTTGGCCGACAGCCAAATATAAATGAATAGGCTACAGTGGTAGGCTTGTAGTTTTGTAGTTTTATCTTAAATTTTAAAAGGCCGTAATGTTCACGCGTCCGTGCCACGACGCAGCAAACGCTCGCGCACTGTAGTAAATGCCCGACGTAAACAACTTTGTTGGCACGAGAGCGCACGTTCACGAGAATGGGGAATTTTGCGTAATTGGCGTCCCACAAAACACTTCGTGTTCTTCTCTTCTCGTGCGCGTGTAGTTCATCAATGTGCAGTGCGATGCTCAAACGAACAGCGTTCAAACTCCAGATCATTAAAGGGAAACATTACAGCAGTGGTTTAACTAGAAGCTGTCAAAGCTAAAAGAAGGCAAAGGTTGCTCGCGTTTAAGCAATGCACAGAAATAAAGATGTGGTTTGATATTACACTTGATCCCAAAAAAATAATTTTTTAAATGTCTGTCCAAATCAAGTTCGGCACAGGACTAACAGGGTAGAGACGCACGAGAGAAGCACGTGATGGGCGAGCTGCGCTACCGGACTCTCCAGCGGAAAATGTGCATCTGGCCCGCTACTGTTAACGCCGCGAGCTAAAAAAGACATGCGTGAATCTGAATCGAAGATGAATGAATCCCTTTGTAAAGAGCCACGTACACCATCCTAGCGCGCCAGGCTTTAACGGATCGGATTATATTGTCGCTATTTAGATCGAAAAGTCAAATCACTGCCGCACTGGCCCGTACACCAAGTTTAATTGAAATATTCAAATACATTCATATATGCAGATTTCCTTCTATTATCAATCTTCATATTGCATGAAAATTCCCCATAGTCGTTTTCTCGTAGGGGTTTGGTTACAGTGAGCACTCATCATTTTTATATCCGTACCTAATAGTCTACATGCGAGCACATTGGCGAGTGAGACAAGTTCTCCTGATTTACTCGATTGTGTCCGCACGTCCGACATAAGCACGAACGTGTCGGCGAGACCCCTGTAACGCGTGATTGTGCTGGCGCGAACGCCCACTTACTGCGATTTTCCACGCGCATCTGGTGTTTGCAGGGTACACTCCCGGATATCCCTGGCTACCGATCACTCCCGCATCTGCCGTCATATTTCCCCCGCATCCGAAAGGCTGCCTGGGAATAAACATTGCGGCCTGGTGTTAAAAAGAAATCCGTACGGTGGGCTACACGTTTAATAGAGCGCCCGCTTCGTAGAGACCACCTGCACTGTTATTCATCTATTCATCAAACCAGTACTCAGAAATGCACAGCGCCGCAGCGCACCGACGCGCAAGCCAGAATCTTGGAGAATATAAGGCGCTATTTCTGAAGTGAGCGCGCACGAAGGTCTGTCTGCACCATGCACGGCGATGCTCCCGGTTGCTGAGCTGCAAGCCCCGGGTTCGCCTGCAGAAACGGAGGGTAACTCACCTCCTTTCTGACTGAGCGCAAGCACCGTTGGTCCACAGCAGACACCAAGCGCAAAGGGCGCCGAAGACTCTCCACATTGTGCATCCAGCGCACCAGGCGGTTTGCCTTCCTGCGTGCAGCGGCATACGAGGCCGTGCTCCGGCACTTCGCGAGCGGGAAAAAAAAAAAAACAACAACCAAAAATTATCCCGAAGTTCCAAACGGGAAGAAGCGCGAGCCGAGGCGGATGCGTGGCGCTGTGGGACGGAGCTGCCGCAGACCCCTTTTACGCAAACCGGGGATCAAAGACACGTGGGACAGGACGGAGGAGGAGGAGGAGGCGTCTCGTGCACCTCCCCGCGACATCAACACCTGGCAGAAACTTGAATGTTGCAACTTGGAATGTTGTGAATCAAATCCGATCCACTGCGGACTGATGTGTCCTACACACACTCGACAGAGGACAAACAGATGTGGCTGTAATGTAAAGAACAGCTTCGTGTAAGACAGTTTAAGGCAGCTTCATGATATAGCATATTTGGACTTTATTTTATTTTCAGATATCTCCATCAAAAGCAACTTGTAAAGCCACTATTGCCCCGGCTTTCTGAAACGTCATGCATTTTGATTCCACTTGCCAGCAGGTTACTAACGAATCGATTCTGAGCATAACTTCAGAATGGGCATCGTTACTGGCATCTGTTTCTTCATAGCAATCTAGCCACACGCTGACCACTCCAACACTGTTATTTGGACACCTATTAGCTTATAGAGCGATGATAAAGGTTTTTTAGCCCCATCTAGTGGTTGAATCAGTGATATCCACATCGCTACTCCAATTTCATAAGAATTTATTTCTTAACACAGAATGCATTCTGCATTTTCATCTTAAACGGGACCTGGGGTTTTTCAACAGTGCTTTGCGACAAAGACGAATAATCGCTATTTTACTTCAAGTTCAAGTTCAAGAGGTTTTATTGTAATTTCAGCTATATACAAGTACACAACAAAAACGAGACAATGTTCCTCCAGGACCATGGTGCAACATAAAAACAACAGTGCAACAGACAACATGCTACACAAATGCAAACAGTCCAATATAGTGCAATATACTTATCTTTGACTTAGAATATATGAATTATAATGATTAGGCTACAGCATTGACATTAGGAATTGTGTTTTAGAATTGTAAAAGTATAAATCAATCAAATTGAAATCAATTAAATTATAAATGGGAGGTTGAAATATACTGGTTCACAAGAATAACTAGCCAATTTCTTTATTGTGATAAATATTCTTATATATGTAATAATTGAACATTTGGACTGTGTAACTAGTTATTGCGTTTAGCTCTCGGTAGTCTGCCCTTCTCATTTAAAACACTAGAGGGCGCCATGCCAAAACACAAATCTGACGTTAGTAGTCCAAACGTTTGCCTGATGTAAATAGGAAATATTTCAACACAATTTAATCTTGCACCTCCAAAAAAACGTCTACTTTGGAGAAAGCGAAATGTAAATGTTCAGTTATCTTCTGCGGCATGAAATCTGATGCACAACAGAGTTTTGTTCTTAACATCGATAGTTGTCCATGTCTATGGCGAGTCCTGGTCTGCTCATCGCTAAGACCCCAAACAAGGTGCGCGGTTCAAAATTTGAAAACAGTGTTTGTCCACTTGGGGGTTTAGGAGGGTTAGGCGGGTTTAAACGGGTTTAAGAGGGTTTAAACCTGCCGATGAGCGTGGGAAGTCCGGCAGGAGGTTTACCGTCCACAGTGGCATCGACGAGAGACTATGACAGACGAGTTTGACTGGAGTTTGGGTTTGTTTTGTTTTTCCAACATGCGAGTCGCTGACTAACGTTCATTGCATTAATGAAAGGTAAAGAAAGCCGAAGGATATATGAGTTAAGGTGAGAAGAGAACTAACTGATTAGGTAACTCATCCCCCGGCGAAGCGAGGAGTCCGCGATGGAAGCGCACGGAGCCTCACCTGGGATCAGGTGCGCGGTCCAGGTGCCCAGAGCGCCCTGTATCGACGACTTTGTGGTGGTGAAGCCCGTCAGCCGTGGAGCATTTGGAAAAGTCTTCCTGGCCAGGAAGAAGAGCAACTCAAAGCTGTACGCTATAAAGGTAAGGATGTTCCTCATCAGGAGAAGATTGATCGGTCATGGTTTTTGCTGACATGATTTCTTTAGCATTTGCGTTATTAGGGTATGTGCTTGTTGAGAGAGCTCTTATGAAGAGATTTATGAACACAGCTCTCAGACAGTGTGGCGGATCAGAGTGGTGGTGTGTTTTTTCTCAAGGTGGTGAAGAAGGCTGACATGGTGGATAAGAACATGACTGATCAGATGCGGGCCGAGAGAGACGCGCTGGCCCTCAGCAAAAGCCCATTCGTCGTGCATTTGTATTACTCTCTTCAGACGGCAAGCAAGGTGTATCTGGTACGTCGAGGCAGACACTGCACTTAAACATCCACGGGAGCACGGGTTTAAACTCTGTCGTTCACGATATGCCGAAAAGAGAGTTAAGTACTTGCGGCATGTTTGTCTTCTAAGGTTATGGAGTACCTCATTGGTGGAGACGTGAAGTCGCTGCTCCACATCTATGGCTACTTTGATGAGGACATGTCGATAAAATACATTTCGGAGGTGGCTCTAGCATTGGATTACCTGCACCGACATGCAATTATTCACAGGTACTTGTTCCTTGCTATAAGAACGTAGTAGGTAATCGCGCGTGTGTGTGGGTTAATGGAACCCCAGTAATCAGAAATATGCCTTATTTCTCAGAGATCTGAAACCTGACAACATGCTCATCTCCAACGAAGGCCACATTAAACTAACCGACTTCGGCCTCTCCAAAGTGAAGCTCGACCGAGGTAGGCTGCCACACGCAGTTTCAGAACTGCGGGGTGTAACTCGAGTGTCCAGACATGTGCAGTCACTCTGTTTGTTCTTCTGTTACTCCTTGAAGCTTTGTCCAGTAGAAATATATACGTTCATATTCTCCAGAATTGAATCTCATGGATATACTGACGACACCCTCCTTGGCAAAACCAAATAAAGATTACTCCAGGACACCGGGTCAGGTCTTGTCCTTGATAAGCTCCCTAGGTCTTGTGAGTATAACAACAGTCTTGTGTCTGAACACACAATGTGCTGTAGAGTTTGTACGGGTGCCTGTTCTGTCAGTGGACCACCTGAAGAATCGCATGTGCGCTGTCTTTTTTTGTCTAGAAGAACACTCCGGCGATGGACAGGAAGCGTGTCAGCAGTGCCCTGGCCAGCCCCAGATCCTGTCAGAAGGCTGATCAGAGCAAGGGTTCCTTCTGCTCCCCTCTGCTGGCGAGAAAAAGGGAACTCTTGCATTCACCCAGCTGTCCCTCCCGCGCCCTCGGTATTCCACCACGTGACCGATGTGTTGCCTGACTTCTAACCTCTGACCTGTTGGAGCACGCTGAGCGGTGTTCCACCTACGAGTTTTTGTTTTCAGTGAACTCTGTGCTCTGTTTCAGGAGCCAACAGCGTCTTCAGTCCAAGCGCGCTGGCTAAAAGCCTGACGCCGAGGCTGCTGAAATCCAGGAAGCGGTTCGAGGCGTTAAGTGCGGGCAGCGCCCACTCCGGGCTATTGCGGTCCACCACTGACTCTGAGAGCTGCATCAGCCCCCTGTGGGAGGACGAGGGGGTAAGCAGGCTTACATGAACAACAGTGCATACCCTAAAACGTCCTACTGTGATAAATACCAAATAAGAGCCAACAAAGTCCGGTCAGTATGTTGCTTACTTGCTAAATGGCACCCTCTAGCTTCTGGTCCTAGTTAGTCATCCTAGCATTTACATTTACATTTACATTTATGGCATTTAGCAGATGCTCTTATCCAGAGCAACTCACAAAAGTGCTTTGTCATTTACTCATAGAATATATCCAAGTATAGTACAGTAGGTTAGAATTAAACATGCCAATGAACTAGAATACTGTAGAATACAGGGATGAATGCTGATACCTACTAGTGCATTGTTTTGTGTGTTGTCTTGTTTGGATTTGGGGTGGTATGTAACATTTTCTCCATATCTGAAGTCATGAATAGTAGAAAAGGTACGTTCCTTTCAATCGCCTTTTCCTTTTGTCTTAAGTTATCAAACTCCTTTTTTTTTTTTTTTTGACAAAATATTCTTTTGTAAATAATAATGTTTGAGAGAAACATTGAGGAGAATTTTATGCATTTACAGAAGTTTGAAAGTGACAAGAACCTCCTGCCCCCAAATGGAGAGGATGTCGTACTCAAGGCTGACCAGAAGCCTCCTGCTTCCGGAAGAAAAACGCCCATTAAAATACCGTTTCCAGGAAAGAAGACTCCGCTGAGGCCCCTTCACAACCTGGATCCGAGGTCTTGGTCTCCTTATGAAGAACACCTGGTACCAGTGGACCTTAGAAATGCCACATCAGATATTCAGTCGGGAAAACACCTTCACTTTACTGAAGCTGATGACCTTGTCAGTTCTAAGGCTAAGATTCCTCATGAACTGCAACTTGGGAACATTGGCACAAAGCTTGAGAGCAGAGTGTGCCGCTCTCAGGAGAAGGTGTCTGGCCTGAAGCCAAGCACCTCGGCGAAACGCCAGTTCGCAGAGGTTGATAAGAGTCCAGAGCAAGCTGATGTCCAAGCCAAGAAGACTAACGTTCAGTACAGGCGGGGTTTTCCCATTCCAAGTGATCACGCGGAAGCCCATACAGGTCTGACCAGAATTTTCTCCACCGTTGACTTGGGAAGTGAGGGAGCACTGTGGAAAAAGGCAGGTCTGCTGGAGGGGGTTGGCCCTAAACAATCCAGCCCCACCAACGTGGCCAAGAATCTCCTGTGTGAGCTGGACGAGCCTGCTGAGACCGGCAGTGCCGCTGGAGGGTCCAGCTTTGCCTCCTCGCCTGGTGCCGACCGAGAGCTGAGGAGAAGTGTCAGCCTGGACTCGGACAACTCAGTCAACGAACTGTCCGCGATCGTGACTACGCCCCCTCCGCGTCAGCCCAAACCTCTGCCAGCGGAGGAGCTGAGCAAAAATGAGGTATCCACTGCGGTCCCGCGGCAAGCAGAGGCCGTCGAGACGCCGGCGTCCTGCAAGTGGCTCGGGCCGGATGGTGGCGGGGCGCCACTGGACTGCTCGGTGCTGGGGCAGCCCGCTGTTCACTCCAGCAGCATGGTCCTGTCGCCCCTGTTCCTCAAGCCCCGCAACGTGGTGGCGTTCAGAAGCTACTGCAGCTCCATCAACCGCTCCGCCAGCTCCTGCTGCTCCCGCCTCAGCCTGGCCTCCGTGGAGGCCATGGACGTGTCCAGCTCCTTCAACAGCGCCTCCACGGCTGTCACCCCCGTGCAGAGGAAGAGGTCTAGTCTCGTCAGCTCCCTTTACCAGGTAGACTAGGACAGAACAGATGGTCAAAGAGAACTCACGCAACAGCTATACTAGTTCAATCAAACTTTGGCTTAGATGCTAGTGAAACCATCAATGTTGCTTTCCTAGATTGTTTGGTATTTGGGAGGTCTACAGATCTTGAAACCCTCCACCACCTCCGCTGCCCTGTCCTGTCGCAGAACGGGCCCATATTTTTGTCTTTTTGAAAATGTAACGTGTGATTTCTGTGTCTCTCAGACTCCACAGCCGATGACCTTGTCTCATACCCCTTATCGAACACCCAAGAGTGTCCGCAGAGGTCGGGAGCCGGTAGAGGGCGCCTCCATACTAGGGACCCCTGACTATTTGGCTCCAGAACTTTTACTGGGCAAAAACCACGGTAAGAAGAGAGAGAACGAACTGTCTGATGTTAGCTTGGATCAGTTTAAAGGTGCATTGTTCTGGTAGCTGCAAAACAAACTGTCCTAATTATACTGTCTCCAGGCTAGCTCTGCCGCAGCAATGTGTGCTGTGGATGGTTGCATAATAACAGTAATGGTAGTCATTTATATTTTTAAGAGCACATATTGTACATTTTGATATGAAGATCGGGCAGATTCCTAAGGTCAGACGTTTGCCTGCCGTGTTGGTCTGAATGGTTTCTTCATTGGTCCCTGTGTTTGTGCAGGCTCTGTGTGTCGGTGTGGTGAGTATGTCCCAAGTCTCTGTCTACTGCCCATCTCTTCCCTCGGTGCGTTGGTGCATGAGCAGGTTGTCTCAGTAAGGGCGATTCTTTATCCAGAAGGCCTACCTCCGGCTAATAACCGACTAAGTGCTAACGCTAGCTGACCCCTGCCAACATCCACATGCTGCGATGAGGGTGTAGCTTGGTGGTAACAAGTATTCTTGTGACAAGTATGGAGGGGAAATGGTTGGCTGACGTCAGCTGGTTAATGGCTTCCTGGACTGGCTCTGCTTGGTTTGGCATTCTAACTGCTGCAGTCATGCTCTTTGAACTTGGGAACTATGGAATAATCCACTGGAAGGCTTGTTGTCAGAAATTGGAAATCAAAGTCTGTGTACAGTTGACTACCTATCGAGATTAGTTCATTAACTGGCTGTGGTGTGTTATGATGGAATAATAGGACCAGCTGTGGTGACTGGTCGGGGCGTCTGTAAGCGGGTTGATCTTGCTCTTTCGTTGGCGGTGCAGTCGGTTTTGGTGATAATGCAACACCAGCAGACGATGATCCTCGACGGAAGAAACAGGGGCATTTAATCATGAATTAACCCAATGTCTAATGAGGGTTGGGCTACTGATCGGCCTTAGAGGTGTAAGGTGTGTCCTCTTATTAGGACCCGAGTTTGAGTATCAGCACAAGCATGTGTCATGGTACCTCTTTCTTGCTGTTGTTGGGGATATGTGGTGGGTGAAGTTTAGATACTGGCCAGGGACCGGCAACGAGAACCACTGTGGAGGAAAGTCCTGTATACTAGAACTAGGCTTTATAGTCCTTTAGATGTTTGAGTCATAGATCAGTTTTGAATTTTAAATTACTTTCTCTTACTGTGTACGTACCTACTACCTTATTTACCTGGTTTCGACTAACAATGATGAAATGTCTGAAAAATGTGAAATTGTGTCAAATGTAAACCCAATATAAACTTGTCCCAGTTTTTACACTAAGCTAACGAAAAGTTTGAAATTCCATGTCAAATGTAACATGTAAAGCCAACATAAACCCATTATAATCCCAGTTTTTACACCAAGTTAAGGTCAGTGCTTCCTCCACTCTGAAGTCCCATGTGTTCACAGCTGCAGAGTACGTTAATTGTCCCAGTCTAACGTGCTGACTGAAAGGCTCTGTTAACTAAGACTGGTGTTCTCCCCCATGCAGACTTCATGGTGGACTGGTGGGCGCTGGGAGTGTGCCTGTTTGAGTTCTTAACGGGAGTGCCGCCGTTCAACGACGAAACTCCTCAGCTCGTCTTCCAGAACATTCTCAATCGAGGTTCCTGGCTCCCATCTAATCACACAGACCAAGACAACACACAGCACTAACAGCTGGAGGGCTTTTCCACTTCTTTCTCTGATATTTACACACAAAAAAAACTTCATAAGATAGATGTTATGAGTTCTAATAAATCATGACATTCATGAGCTTGACGTCGATGTCCGCAGATATTCCATGGCCGGATGGAGACGAGGAATTGTCCCAGAATTCCAGGAATGCGATTGAGATTCTCCTCACTATGGATGCAAGCAAACGTGCAGGTCTGAAAGGTGAGGATGGGATGCGCTGGATCAAAGAAACACTCCGTTATCGCTCCGTACCAGCTCCATGTGTCCTGTCTTGTCCTTCCTGGACCGCTAATCAGTTTTGATTAGTTCATGTTTATAATCCATACGTTTTGCTTTTGAAACTTCTAGAAATATATATATTTTTTAAAAATGAATACAAATATGAAGCTTTGAAGCAGTTTGAATGGCTAAAACTAGCCAGAAGTGACTTGTTCTTGCGAAGGTAGTCACCTTAATATTATTTTCCAATACTTTTGCTGTTAATAACAGAAGCATGACGGGCAAGATTCAGCTTTCTTTGTTAAGATTGTCCTTGTTATTGCCTGAGGGGACGTTTCTACCTGTTCTACCTTTGGCGATAGGAATTTATCCAAAGACAAATGAACCCTTGGTGCAATGTCTTCGTGAGCATCGCCAGTGCACCCGAACGGTGTAGGCGTTTTAAATTGCCAAGCCTTGCCTTATGTTTCTGAATGCGTATTTGTGTGCCTTTGGCAGTCCGCTGTTGGCGAACGGCGTGTGGATTTAACTTTCACCCCCTGGCTTTTCCTTCAGAGCTGAAACGGCACCCGTTCTTTGTGGGTCTGGACTGGGATCAGCTCCAGAACCAGCCCATGCCCTTCATCCCACAGCCGGACGACGAGACGGACACCTCGTACTTTGAGGCGAGGAACACTGCCCAACACCTGGCTATGTCCGGCTTCAGCCTGTGACTCGGACACACACGCGCGCATGTTCAGGCCCACGCAGAAGTGTGCGGACGGTCACGTGACACATGGGTCATGCACGTTAGAGACTGCTGATGCAATCACTACCAAGCTATAATCTTTACTCCTGTAGAATCTCTCGTTCGTAAATTTTCTCAACGCGTCGCAGTTTCAGTTCGGATCACTCGCGAGTCAGTTAGTGACTGATCCTAAAGCACTGATCAGTGTGAAATCTGCAAGCTTGTGGAGGAAAAGAACTAATACCTTTTACGAAATCAGTTTTTATCTAATATGCATGTGTGCACATTAAAGGTCGTGAAAACGGTGCTCAGTGTTGCGTCGTGGCCTTGTTCCTCAGGTCAAGGTCACAGTGCCAGACTTGCTACAGCTCTTAAGTTTTATCTCCGCTGGGGTGTGGGGGTGAAACCCCACTGTTATAACGCTACTGGATGGATCAGAAGGTAACAGTGCGTGAAGGAACTCGAGTCTTTCAGATAAGATGGTTACTGTTTAATGTCTCCAATTTTTTATGTACTTTAGTCAATCCTGTTTCATGGTCTATTTATGCATTTAAATAATGTGTGGGAAGGGATAAAAAAAATACATTTTATGATGACCTTTTACTGTGTGTCAGGTGAAAAATATTACATTATATATGTTTAAATAAAAATATTGGTATCTCAGTATTTGGGCCAATGCTCTTTATGTATTAATAAATCTTTCAAATGTCACAATTCTTTAGTCAGCCAAATATTCCGCATTAGAGTAGTAAGGGGATATTTGACAATCTATGCTCAACATTTTGGGACTATAACTTCAGCAGCCATGCTATGAATAATGTAAATATGGTTTCTTGATCCTAAAAATGTACAACCATAAGAGGTTTGTTAGAGTAAACGATTCAGTTGAAAAACTAAAACATTTTGCAGGTGACCAGAATGCTCCAGAACCAGGTGAAAGGTTTATTCGTGCTCCAGGCTCACAATCAGAACATGCACAGATGCTCATTTGAAGGAGACAGTGGTTATTAATCCTTTCATTACTAGAAAGATGTTTCTAATCAAAACACACACACCCTCACCTAATTACTTTAAAAAGTCAGATATCAATTCAATATAGTTTTAAATTCTATTTTACAGTATGTTACAATTAAAATATCACTCATTCATATATTATATAGTCTATTTCTAATTTACATGTATTATAGATATACAGTATTTAGCAAATTACACTATTAGGAAACAGGTTCAAAGGATAATTCTGAATACAAATGCATTAATTACTGTCAGTCTAATGCAAACAGCAGAACTTAATGTGATGTACAGCAATTCACAATGCTTCATACTGAAATGGGGGAACACACTTTACAGAATTAGAGACACAGTATCATTTAAAAAATGAAATATGCTTAAAACATGTTAAGTCTTTCTGGTGAGAGCGATTCTTGTACGAGTTTCCCATATTACAGTTATGACAGTGATATGATAATTACCCTCCTCTGTTAATCAGTGTGTGTATCAGTTAAGTTTTGACATGCTCCAACACCAGTTACGTGGACTTTCTACCAGACAGCCACAGCAGTGATGCTGGTACAAACGTCCACATCACCTTCCGCTTATTTCAGCCCTGCAAGACTTTGGAGCATGGCTTTGTTCTGGTGTGGGTGTGGACAAACACTAGGCAACTCTGAACACAACATTTCAGATTTACCTTGAACACATTCTGGGGTCTACACGTATATGCCTCAGTGGTCTTGCTACACTAAACCTCTACGCCTCAGTATCGGTATACTTGGGGGATGACCAGCTAGCAGCTTTGCACACGTGATTGTATGGTCAATTGAAGCAGACTGACCAACACAATAACTATGGGCTTCACAAAGATCATAATGCCCTGTTGGGTTTCAATATGAAAAAAAAAGACATTTTGTTTCCTACATTACTTGTTTTCTCAAACCAAGCAGTTCTAATCTTAGTTTATATTACACTAAAAAAGTACAAAAAGCCTTTATGATTGATTATAAGTTGCAATTTCATCCTTTCATCCATTCATGTATTATGTCTGTTCTTAGTGCTGTCATTATAGTGCAAAAGCAGGGATGAAGCAGATGAGAGGACGAACTGAAGAGGACCCAGCCTGTTCCCTCACGCACCCTGAGATCACGCCCATCAGTGGGGTTTTCTACAACACAGGCAGACAGCAGATCACTTGCTTAGCAAACAAAGAATTAAAGTGATCCCAGATTGGATGAGACCCAAATTTATACCATGAGTTTTAGATCACAAATACAACTTTTATATTTACATTTAAAAAGTATTACCGTACATTTTCTTAAATTATTATTAATAAATAAACATCAAACATGCATGCATGGATAAGGTGGAGACAAAATTCTATGGCCTGGATTGTCACGTCCACAGGGGGGACAGCCACGTGTGCTAGCGTCTGGTGTGGGGACACTTGCATGCCCCATCCTACATGCATTTGCCTCCAAGATTCAACTTTATATTACAATACTACATGACAATGTGAAATACCGGGCTTGTGTACGGTTACCTTCTCTGTCGCCGCAAATACAGACGAATGAGCCACTGTGCTATGAAGGGCCAGACAATAGCAAGAGCCACTGTAGTAGGGGCCACGTGAAAAGGCCACCAGGAATACTTCTGCACACAGCAAACACAAACACACTTGCTATATTACTCTAGCTCCTGCATGCAGGCTTTATGCAATTACACGCACAGAAGTATGTGTATATATCGTATTGTACTGTGTGTGTTAGAGAGAGAGCTCTCAAATCAAATAACTAAAGCAATTTCAGTTTATCCCACAGCACTCGTGCTTCACACGACTTCAGCACCACAGATCAGTCACTCCGAGAAGCCCCTGGGTGAGGAACAAGCGCACAGCTGCCAGACTAAACCTTCACAAAGTGGCCCCACACACCTTCTGAGGTTCGTTTGCTGGTGCTTGCAGGTACTCTGATGGCAAAGCTGACACTCTTGCCTGGGAGGAGAGAAGTATACAAATAAGCATTTATTTACAAATAAACATTCTGTATAGAGTCAGAAATAAACAAACAAACGAAGAAGTCCAGACACTGGTGGAGGTCACTGCTTGTGAAACCTAAACCATAACTGGCTTACAGAAGAGTAGTTTGTAACCTGGGAGGCTGTGAGGACCTCTAGTGTGTGCAGTCTCTCCAGGACACTCTGCATGTCCTCCTGGAGGCGGGACAGAGCCGTGACGATCTGCTCGTTAAGGTCCCCGCCCATGCCTCCAGTAGGACCCCAGCCTTCTCCACCTTCTCCGGCGTGTAACGGCCTTGTAGCGCCGGACCCCGGGCCTGGAGACCTAGAACCTGACGAACATGACCATTCAACCATTGAAAGGAACATTGTGTGCGTGTGTGGAATTAATATATATATATATATATATATATATATATATATATATATATATATATATATATATATATATATATTACACACACACACACACACACTTGTTACTAGACTAATCAATTAGAATTATGCAAATGAGAACCGTACATAGCAATTATGATCAAGCTCTTTATAGCTTTATGGAATTATTTTCCTAGTTCTTCCTTTCGAAACATATTTCTCTGTGGTCATTTCATATTCATAATATCATTTTGACCATCTATGCTCTTCCAGCAGCCTTGTTTTATTGGTTACATATTCATGCCAATGCCAACTGCATTTACATTAGCTGTTAAAAGTGGCTGGGATTTTAAACTACAACTCCCAGCACTCCTGCGCTCCTGTAATGCCAGTGCAGTGCTCTGTACACGCTGTACCTCGTCCTCTCCTGACCACAGCACTGCCAGGCCTGCCCACACCGAGGCCCTGTCTCTGGGCTCCCCCGCTGCCAGTCTTTCCATCCTCCCCTCCGCGTCGGGCGCCTTCCTGCGCTCCGGGCAGGCCATCGAGGTCCAGCCCCGTGGGCTGAGTCTCCTCCAGAAAGGACAGAGCGCTGGGGCTTTCGTGGAGAGAGTGGATCACACATGGTTCACAGCCCTGCTGCACACACACACACACTTTGATATAAGAAGTCTTACGATGGATTAAGAGTGCTCAGTGAAGTTTCACGGTATCTAGCTACGTCTTACCTCGTCAACGCCAAACTGATCCACGGAGTCACAGTACACCTCACTGTCAGAATCACTTGCCACATGAGGAGGCGGGGCCACATCATTGTTATCGTCTTTGAAAAATTAGAATGCAATTATATGATTTTGCTTCAACTATAATATTATTAATATCCTAGATGCAAATAAAGTTGTGTCAGCAAGGTTATTTTCTGAAATTGTTATCCAATGTGCTATTCTTTAAGTTATCTTATTATAAGAAATACTTGTAGATTAAAAGTAATCCATCAGAATGACTTCAAAGACCTGCTCTCATTACTACATAACTTTCATAATAGTTTCAATGTAGTTACTGAATAATTCACAGTAATAAATGACCAATATGCCCCATTATTAATAACTAAATTCTTAGGGTGAGGTGTGTGAGGTTAAATCTGTAAGTCAAGGCTGATGTTTAACCTTGAACTCCTGGTTTAAAGGGTCATGAAGAGCTTATGAACAATAGCTGAATGTCAGTGATCAGGCCCATGAGTGTTGGGGTAAATGTCAGTGTTTGGGGGTGAATGTTAGGGTAAATGTCTTAATGTGTATTAATTATACTACCCAGTACTGAGTATTAAGATATGCACATTATCAAATACCTTGTGATGGGGAAAAGAAAACAAAACAAAAAGGTTTAAAAAAAATACAAATAAAACTAAATAAATAAAAATATATATATATATATATATATATATATATATATATATTCCCCCATTATAAATAAATAAAGTGCATTTTATATAATATAATATATGATATACACCCCCCAGCTCATTTCACTTCCAGGTAAAGTGCTTGTGAGCACCATCTGTGCAACTCTATCTGTTTGATCTTTGATTTTCTCACCTCTGGTGTGACTACTGACATTTTGACTCGCCCCAGTCTGAGTGACACCACCATTCTCCACCCAGTCCTTTCCATTGAGGGCAGATTTGGAGCCGTGTGCTCCGTTCGCCACAGTCGCTGCACTCTGGCCAACGCTGCCGTTCGGGACACTGTCGACTTTCCCGCTTGGCGCCTTTTTCTCTGGTGCTTGGGCTGAAGGGGGTGGAGCGTTTACTTTCAAACTTTACTCTTTTTTAAATTATTAAAGTTGTTAATGGGTTTTAAATAACTGCAGATGTCTTCTCATGACAGCATTACCTTTTTTTATATGCTCCAACTCTTCTTCCTCCTCTTCATTCTCACCTTCGTCATCACCACTGTCGCCATCGTCGCCTCCGTCCTCCTGTTCCTCCATCGGGTTCTCACTACGTTGCGCAAGATGGCCGTCTAAGGTTCCGTTCATTTGCATATTTCTGATGATGCTCTTAGTGACGGCCTTCGAGGGCGCAGTTACCGAACTCCCAAATCCTAACAGCGATCACAACGCACACTTATCACGCGGGCTTTGAGTTACCTGCATGAACTGAGCTGTAAAATCTAGTTTACCATTAAGGCACTAGAAAGAATGCAAACAAACTAACTAGGAGCATAAAATCTGCAGCAATACACCAATCTGGAGATTTGGAAACCAACACAGCCATAACTAAACTAATAGCTCTACATTCAAAACTTGGAGGAGCTGGTGGGTGAACACACTTGCCTTCAAGTTGCCTAGCCAATCTTTCCAACTGGGCTAAGCACCAAACCAAAAGCAAATACAATAAATAACTAACAAAATGAAGAAAAAGAAGTGCTACGTATTATAATAATACAGGTAATGTTCATAGAGTACCACTGATAACTTATTCTGGGTGCTGAATATACATGTTCCCAAATGCACAGATCAATAAAACTAGACAACCAGATATCCTGACTCCACTTATACGCACAACTTTATATATTTAAGTAGCATTTTTTTGTTTAGTTTAGGGGAAAAAAGGCTATGATGTAAAAGATTAAATATTAAAGCAAAAATGACAATATATTTAAATGAAAACATAACATTATTACAGATGATAAAAATAAGAACAAAGACTGTTGAGTTTCACCTGTGCTCAGGTCCGACACGTGTGTGATTTTGCTCCTCTCGTCCACGAGCTCGTAGAACGGCCCGATCACGTGTAGAAGCTGCTCCACCTGGTCCGTCACGGGCATGCTCTCGAGAATCTGAACCGAAATCAACCCCACAAAGGCGAGAAGAGAGATCACGGCGAGTGACTGGATAATGGTGCTGGCAAACAAACGTTCTTAAGCGTTTGAAACAACTACCAGCTTTAGGTCTTCCACGTATGCGATCATCGCCTCATCCTTCGGCATGTCTCCAAGAGCGTGCCACGCATCCCTATAAACAAACAAAAATAAAAATACCACTGATTGGGACTTTTGTATTGCTAAGATGGTCTTGATTTCTGATGTCTTTTCAGGTTAAATGGAGCAGCTGTAGTTCTAGGCACGATCACACCATCTGTAACCATATTTCAAGGACATTCAGCCATTATTGTTTTCAGGGTTGTGTGCAGCTCAGGGACTCCAACCCAAATAATGTGAAAACCATCACAGTGAGTGAACTACTGCGTTGGGAAAGGTCACTGTACCATTAACTTTCCTAGTGGTGCAGGGAGAACCTTTTTCAGGGCCAAATAAAATACTTCTGCCTGCACACAAAGTTACAACTCGGTTATTCATGAATGTCAGTTTAGTCTGAATGTGAACAACAAGCATTTTTGTTCTAGGTCACTGACCTTCCAACTTAACAAATGTTTGCTTTATTCCCAGTGGATCAGAGGTTAAATCTAACAGTGTAATATTCTAGTCTCAATTACTTTTTTAAAAAAGCATTGACCAAAAACTGCCACGAACTGTGCAAAGTGCTACAAAAACTAAGAAAAACAATTTTCATAGAAGTTGTTAATCTTGTCTGGTACCATTTGACTTTGCCAACGGGGTCCCAGAAGCCTGGCCGGGGAATGCAGCATGGACCTTGAGTTGCCTGCTTGTAGTAGCTGTAGAATTTCAGCATCATTTCGTTGGACGGTTGAAAGGAGCCTGTAACATGAGATGGATGCGTTGAAACGTACAGTGCTGTGACGCTGCACATTCATATTCACGCCTCACGTCCAGTTAGTATATCGAAGCCTCCGTGTGTGTCAAATTTCGGTGGCGATCTAAAAGTGCGCGTTTGCGTCCAAGCCATGAGCACGCGCACAGTGCTTCGTGTTTTCCACACGTGTAACGACTTGAATCCGACACCAGTAATCCTAACCGGTCAGACTCCGTCCTCACGGGTCAATGTCCCGTCCCGCTGCAGAATTAAACTACAATAATCATGCTGCGGAGACGCCGTCGTTTAAAGCGCCGCACGACGCACTGCTGTCAAACCCCCGCGCAGGTCGCCGCGGGCTGGTGCCACGTTAACGAGCAGCGTGCGCGCGCGCGCGGTGTCTCACCGTTCGAAGGTAAACTCTGGATCACTTTGACTGCTGCAGCGAACCGCTGCTCCTGGGTGGATTTGGTACCGGGCTCCATCGTGACTTGGGATCCACAGACCACTGAATCAAACCTGAGGAGAAGAAGAGAAAAGTATCGCGTTTACATTGGAATTTGCAAACGAGTTTCCGAAGCGGCACGCACGCTTCGTTGCAGTGTAAGCACGCTGTCCGACCTGACAGGTTAATTCGGAACAGTGTGGTAGCAAAGTGCATTTCGCTATATATCACTATATCCTTATAAACCACGGAACACCGCGTTTACAGATTAACCCAGTGCATTAAACCATCAACTAATGTCGCTGATTAAATGGAAGGTCAGGAAACATTAGACATAACCTTCATCATACAAGCACTCGACCCTTCGTGATTTAAAAAAAAAAAAAAAAAAAAAAAGCGTGAAGTGCACAGCAAGCAACGTCGTGCAGATTTTATAATGACTTAATCCCTTACCATCTGTTTGCTAGCCAGCGACCAGCGATGAAGACCTCGACCTCGCAAACACTTTAGCGACACGGGCCGAGGCTCTCATATATCGCCGGGGAATGTAGTTCCGTGACGAGGGCCATCCTCGCAAGCTGTGTTAGGGTGTAACGTGTAAGCGAGTCACAAAATCCTACAACTACCACAATGCAATGATTAAAGGCCTTCACTCCAGGAAATGTAGTCGTTTCACACGAGCTAACTCCTGTCTGTCCGTGCCTCACAAAAGCACGTAGTAAAACGAATCCGAGCAGTTATCGACCGGTTTTTCACGTTATAATGAGTGCTAGGGTTGTGGCATGACTTTAAAGCTGGCTAAAACGTTATTGTATTAAATTATGTCTTTGCGTGTTGTCCTGTCCCGTTTTGGACGGGGTGCCGTAAAACTCCATGCCCCGGCGTGCCCTGTCCTCGGCGCTGGGCCGTTGCTCCGCAGCGCCGCCGTGCGTATAGGCGCGGAGGCGCGCCGGGGAGAGGGAGCGCCTCTCCCACCGCCGCGTTTGCGGCGCTCATCATAGGGACGACGACGGAGCGCCGCGCAGGGATGTAAGATGGCAGAGCTGCAAATGTTGTTAGAGGACGAGATCCCCGCCGGCAAAAGAGCCCTGGTGGAGAGCCATCACAACCTCACCAGAGTAGCCGACTACTGCGAGAGCAACTATGTCCAGGTGCGGGCGAAAGTCTGATTATCGCTGGTGTTTTATAAAGAGATACGCGCGTCGCTGTAATTCTGGCCAGCGCTGGCGACTCTTTGTGGTTGGACTAGTGTGGGGAAACGGACAGGAAATACGAGTGTAAAGTCACTCCGAGTTGGTTCGCACCTTCATGTAAGACGCTGTTTTAAGAGAAATTTCGTTTAGTTTAGCCACACGGGATTCGTGCTCATTCATTCGGGTCATTTAAACGGCTTTCCTGTCCGCATTTGCTGGTTTACACAGAGGGTGTGTCTGACAAATCTTTTAGCTGTCGCAATTCTTGGGTGGCTCGGAGGTTTCTCGCAATTGTCCTCTCGCAACGTGAAAGTTTAAGAGTTGTTTACGGTATGCTGGTTGACAGATTGGCCGTCCCGGGCGCGCAGTCGCGGCGGTCAAACTTTTCCTCAACTCGGAGTTAGGTTAGCTCACGAAGCTACTTTGTCTTCCAGTTTGTCTTCGCACCTGAATTAAACCATCTACCAGCATTGCCTGTCTGTCCGCTACTGCACTGTATGTCTGAAGCTGCACTTATGTTGCTGGCAGTGGAGTTAGTATGACTGGCAGTAACATGAGGCTAAAATGTATGATTTTAATAGCAGATTATGATTATGGCTATTGCTGCCCAGTGTTCATGAACATTTCTGATATATACGTTTAGATTGACTTTTGCTCGGAATTTACGACCGGTCTGTCTCGTTGGGTTGCGGAGAGAGCCTCGCGGTTGTGAAATGGTTGACATCTCCTAAGAAGAGTTGGTCCGGCACTAAAACCTTAACTGCTCATTGTATGAAACGCATCAGGAAACGTGACAAACTGTGAACCCTAGCTAAGATCATGCACATCTCCTCCACCGTGCGACCTTGTGAAAATCAGATCTCTCATCGTTCTCCTAGTGCCGTTAACACTTAAACCTCTGGAAGGGAGCTTGGAAAGATGTTAAGTGCAGATTCCTTGAACAGAACTTGCCTGACAGGTAGAACCAGGGCTGCTTCAGATCAGGAGCCTCCTGTGATTTGTCCAAATTTTAAGACGGCAACCTGATCTGCATGACTGACTTTAGTGTAGGTGGCACTCCCTGAGAGAGAGAGAGAGAGAGAGAGAGACGCACACAAGTCGGCCATAGTTATGTCTGTGTTCATGTTGAAACTTGACATGGTGCGTAGTTTGGCAGTAGGTACCTTGTTTTGCACCCCTCCCCCTCGTCAAAGGTTTTTGCTCCTCACAAACATGCTAACGCACAGGACCATGCATGCTGTTGGCTCGCTTATACCCCCATAGCACGGCAGCAGATGGTGGGAGTTTGTCTGTGTAATGAGTACAGCCACTGCTCCACTTTCTGTTGGTGTGTCTGTATATGTGTGTGTGTGTGTGTGTACACTTGCATGTGTTAGAAGCATGTGCAGGAATGTGGTGGGTGTTTGTCATCTTCAGTCATGATTCCAGTTTCCTGAATTTCTGCTGACTTGATCAGATGTTTCTCTTCTGGCAAGACTGAGACAGAGTGGGGCGTGGTAGGGGGTTTCTGCCTTGGAGCCAATAGCTTAGAGTAATGATTTTTTAAAATTTACATTTGTATTTATTGCATTTCACAGGTTCTCTTATCCTCAGCAGTTTACAAAAGTGCTTTAGTTGTCTATTTAGAAAATTATTCTTCACCTATACAGAATTATTAGGAACAGCGTAAGGCACATCAGGGAGACCAGCGTCCAGGTCACGGCCCGGTCCCCTCGTGCTGGCCCGTCTCTCGTCCAGGTCAAGGCCCGGTACCCTCGTGCTGGCCGGTCTCTCGTCCAGGCTGTTGAATATCGGCTGCTCTGAAGCCATATTTGCATTTTTGACCAGCCTGCTGTGTGATCTTTTGGCAGGAGTAATGGGGAACACGCTGCCTCCCACCCTTGTAGCTGGACTAGATTTTGACAAGGATGCCTTAATGAATATTGTGCCACCTGGCTCACCCCCCCCACGCCCGGCTTGATTAGCAGTTAACCTTGCTGGAGTCTTTTGCCTTTGTTATTGGTGAGATTCTCTACACTTTGACTGCTTGTTTTCCCCCATCAGTCTCCTGAACATGCCCCTTACATCCCAAACACATGTTTGCTCAGTCGCTTAACACTAGCTGAGTGAGGAGTGTTGAAAGCGTTGGACACAGTGGTGCTGGTCTGTTTAGCTGGGTGCAGTCCACCCATACCTATCTCCTCCACCTTTTCTACTGTATTTTCCTCCATGTGTCTTTCTTTTTCCCTCCATACCTCACCCATTTTCACCCCGTTTGGCGCTGGCGTACAGGCTGTTTATAATGTATACAACAGAAGTGTGCTTTCTGCAGTTTAATTAAATGGTTAATTGCAGTTAATCACCAGGTAAAGTGATCGTGACGGGTCTATTAGATGCTATATCCGAGCAGGTCTGACGTGACGAAGCCCCCACACTGCTCAGGTTTACTGAGTCCCCCAGCACCAGCAAGGGTGATTGAAATCTTAACACCATCCCACCCACAGAACAGACTCCCAGCCGCAGATGGCTATGGGGTTCAAAACAGCGGTGCAACAGTGAGGCGACAAACACCACTCAGGAACTCGTTTCACACCTCAAATTTGTTTTTTAAGTCACTATGCAATCTTACATTAATTATAGATTACTTATTCATAAATGTATAATTTATATAATTTTTTAAAACAAAACACAAAAATCTGAGTGATGGAGAAATTCTGAAAAGATATTTGGATGCAGCATGTTTTTTTGTTTGTTTGTTTTTTATAGTAATAAAAAATGTAAAATGTATTATTTAAAAAAAAAATGGACTTTGTTTTGCAGGAACCAGAATTATTATTGATCAGTGAATGTGGACTGAGTGCAGGCCCAGAAGAACTGGGTTAAGAATCTCTGTCAAAAGTCATATATTTATATTTATGTTGCTGGCTATACAACTGGATTGCGCATTGAGGAGTCATCGTAACATGCCTGTGTTTGGTTTTGTGCTGATTTGGCTGTGTTTTTTGTCTCTGCTGTGGGCTTCAGTAGGTGTAGATAAGTCTGGCTTTGGCAGCCATTGGCGTTCTGTCTGCTCCCGATATCCGTTCTGTTTTCACTAAAAGTGCGTTGGTTTGATATGTAATTCACCTCTGCCTCCCTGGTTACCACTGTGCTGGTTTGACTCGCCTTTGTCACGCTGCCTTTTGCTAAAGCTGAGCGTGGTTTCCCCTAGCGCTCTCGAGGGCACGCGTGTTTCAGCGCGTCCCTTCCGCGTGCGCAGCCAGCATGACCGCGTTTATCCGCCACATTTGTTTGCTGAGGAACCTCCAAGACAACAGAGTCGACGCGCCCTTCCCAGACGGTGCGGCTCCCGTCCAGCTGGCCAGCTCACTGGACCCAGTGCTGCCTCCGTGTGCAAACGGAAATCAGCAGGGCGCGACGACCTTTGGCTGACCTTGGTCCGGAGGCGCGTGTTTGCACAGTTCTCGTCAGTGCCTAGATTTCACCAGAGGCCCCTGTTCCTTTCTTTTCTCTCAGCCGTGTGTTTAAGTAGCAAGAAATCCCACGTTTCACTTTCTGTCAAGGATGGGTCCTCGTCACTGAGTGGTACACAAAGGAATCCTGGGTATACCAGGCCCCGTAGGCGCAGGAGCAGGACTGAGAGCGTCCTCCCTCAGAAACACACAAACAGCTGGGCCTCCTCACCTGTCCACATTCTGCTAGCTCCTCCTTCAAGATGGTTCCTTCCTGCCATTAGCCACGTTAATCTCACCTCCCAAAGTGGCCATTTGAGATCAGACAATAATTACAGCCCACTTCCTCTGCCCAGACGTTTCAGCTGCTTGCCACACACACACACACACACACACACACACACACACACACACACACACACACACACACACAGGCAGTGTGCTCCAGAAGGAGATCAAGGCAAATGCTGATTCATAGCTTAAACTTCCCTATCACTGCCCAGAATGTCCCTGAACACACGAGCATGTGACTCGATCATGGGTCAATCCCCCCCCCCCCCACCCCACCCCCCGGGTACTGGCCTGTGTCCTCAAGACTTCTGTAATGTTAACTTGAACACATTCCATGTGTTTCCTGCTCCTTAATTTCCTGGAGAGCATGTTATCCCCCCACCACCCAGATGTGATGTCATTGCCAAACAGTAATGAGTCCTGTTTGGCCGTCAGCACTAGAGAAAGGCCACTCCACTCCACTCCACTCCACTCCCTCTCCTGTGGGTCTAGCCCTGTAAAGTCATTAGAAACACTACTGCAACTGCTGGCTTCAGGAAGGGTGTTAAAGAAAGACACACCACCATGTGCGGTGTTCACGCTCTGCCTCTCTCCAGCCTCTGTGTCCAGTTATTGGTTGGAGAGGCTTGGGCGGTGGGGTGGTGTTCTCACTGATCTTCTCACTCTCTAGGAAGGAAGCCTGCCCTTTTCCTTCCTGCCCACACTGTGTACCCTGGATCTGCCAAACCCACCCCATCTCTCTCCCTTTACGCAACACTTTACCATTGGCTAGCACTGATCTAGCTAGCACTCAGGGCTGCGGTAGCGTAATGCTATCCCACTGTTGCTGCTACATGTTCTATTTATTATTAGCAATATCAACATTTTTAGTTACAGTTATCATTTGAAGTCAGTGCAGGAGCAATAAAAGATCACGTCCTCTCTTCTCCGGGCTTACTGTGTCAGAGGGGTGCTGTTGGCACTCTGCCATTGCTTAAAACCTCTCTACGCTCGACTTTCCCTTTAGAATTGTAGCTCATCCAAGTCTTGGCAGCTGGATCTGCCATTTCAATTTGGAATATGCAGACAATGTCAGCCAAAATGACTGTTTTCATAGTCATATCTAAAACATCAGAGTGTCCTGTAGTCTCCCGTGCTTATAAAAAAAAGGCACAAGATGTCACGTTCAAGTTAGGGAAACAAGATTTAATGGAGATTACAGCCAGGTGTTGATCATTACACATGGGGGTGGATGTGAAAGCAAATGATTGGTTGGCGAGTCAGTGTGGCCCTGCTCCCACTTCCTGTCTTCCTGCTTCAGGGATGTGTGCCTTGGACTTGGTCATTGTGGGGGAGATGAGAGATTTATTGCCAGGGAATGTCTACCGATGTTGTCTAACAGCCTCTGACTGTCCCCTCCTCTCTCTTCCCATTCTTTCCCACTTTCCTTCTCTTGCTCCTTGGAAACTTTCTCCCTTGTCTTGAAGCAAATGTCGATTAGGAGAAGTAAAGAAACATTACTAGGCGACAGTCCTCAGTTTGGCTGCAGGTGGTTTAGTTTAGTGAGAAACCCTGATTTACTGACGTACCCCCATGCTGGCGCGGTTTGCATGGTGTTTTGCTTTCGTCTCCTGCTGTGGCACCGTGATTGTTGACTCAGGACACGCTGTAGTACCATAAGACCCGATCACAACAAACGCAGGGCGTGTATTCTCTGATCGCAATCACTCTAGGCTCCGTAACTGTCCCCAGACTCATTTGAAGTCTGCATTACTTGAGCACAAACAGTGGTAGGGGGCAGGGGTAGCTCAGTGGTTAAGGTACTTGAGTTGTAATCAGAAGGTTGTCAGTTAAAGTCCCACAACTGCCAAGTTGCTGTTGGGGCCCCTGAGCAAGACCCTTAACCCTCAATTGCTCAAATTGTATTCAGTCATAATTGTAAGTCTCTTTGGATAAAAGTGTCAGCTTTTGCCGTAAATGTAAGTCCATTATGTCCCGGCCACCTCACTGATCAATACCCACTGTCATTCCTCTGGCCGGAAGCGTTGTTCTCGGCAGAGCAGATTAGGAAGCTCTCTATTGTCTCGACTGCGAGGCGGACACAGCTGGCCTGGGTACGAGACGATGGGGCTGAAGCAGGGCTGAAAGCCGTAATTCAGTTAGGGGGCAACCGCACGCTGAAGTTACAACACAATGAAGTTACACCATACTGGTCTAGAGGGAAAATACACAGTGGGGCCTGCTTTCAGCAACCAACAGCAAACTTCCTACTTTTTTTGCCTTTGTTGTGTATGTGGGTGTAGGTTTGGATTTTATGATTTTATGGAATTGTAAAAGTATTGTAACATATTTATTATTATACAATTATTGTAATCAAAATAATGTGCACATGTGCGTGTGCCTTGGGGACAGGGTCAGAATTAAACACCAGCAAAACACCAGGATTAAACATCAGAGTCATGAGTAGATGGCTTTTGTTTTGGTGTTGTGCTCTAGAGGGATCGGGATCGTCCCTGGAATCCTGTAGCACATCTGTTAATTTTACTTCTTCAGAAATGTAAGGGCTCCGTGCACTCTGGGTCACGGTGTCCTTGTATAACCCCCAGCTGTTGAACACAGTACTGATTGTGGTGAGGGGTATGGGGTGGTGACGTCAACTCTCAAACTTTGCGTCATTTTTTAAAAATGGTTAAATCTGCAAATTTGTGTCATGTGAATTCTTAAGTCTTATTTGTTCAGGTGGCAAAAAAGAAGGCTTGGTATGTGGGCTGGATTACTGAGCAGGTCAGTGGGGCCCTGGACCTCAAAGTCTAAGGCCACACCACTGCAGGTGTAGGAATTCGAGCCCTAGATCATATGTCATATGTCTTCAGGCCACTCAGTCACAGCAAAGTAAAGGACCACAAGTTTTCCTTTTGCAAATCTAACATTAACAGCTACCTTCCTCCACAAGCAACTAAGCCCAATCGCTCCGGCTTGGAATTCCAGTTCCTTTTGAAGTCGTCGGACCTATCTAATCAGAAGCCATTGATATCTGTGATCGCAGCCTTATTTATATTCCAGAGGGTGGTTAACCACAGTTAGATGAAGGCTTTCCATTCTGAGGAACCAAGAGAACACCACCTTCTGCAGTGAGACAGGGGGAGAGTTGTAGCTTTTGGCCTCGGTTTGGTTTCGGAGCAGTTCGGAATGCCTCGACTGGAATGCCAGTTTGGAATAAATCGCTTTTATGAGATGTAAAATGTGATATAGTCTGTTAGCTTTTGTCACAGATTGTGGCGTCATGGTTACATTGCCAGTTCTCCCGTCGGCTTGTGTGCTTTCTTGAGTTATTCCTGACATTGGTAATCTTGTTTGTTTAGGTCTTATTCGTTTCCGACAGTCGTGGAAACAGAGTTCAGCTTGGCGAAGGATCTTGCTGACGAACACACGGACTTGTACAGAGTTCAAAAAGTGACGAATACCGATTCTGCCAGTTGCATGCCTCAAATACAAGTCCAACAAGCGCGATGCATTCTGGGACGAGTTTGATGATGCAATTAAGTGCAATGATAACTCTTTAACTTGGCTTTATGTTTTTAGCCAACTTAGCAATGAGGCACACATCTGCATTTAAAAACAGAATGTTCACACTGGTAATGTTAACTTTGAACCGTAACATTATAGCGGCACCATTAACCGTAACTCGCTCACGGGTATGCGGATCGGCTTTCACTCCTCAGTAGAGGCGATGGTCATAATGGCATGTCCAGTCTGGTCAGTAATGACTAATGTTACCAGAACATTACCCCAGAAGAACGCAGACCTGCACGTGTTGAGTCTTATTATATACACTTGTGAAGTGATGCCTGGTTTCAAATTTAAAGATGACTATCAAGGAAATCGCATAAGCGCGAGGATACAGGGGATATCCGATTACCGAATATCTTGTAAAAACTTTAATAACACTGACCTTGATCTAATTATTTATAATAATCCCCTTATTAATGTCATACATGTACTGATTCATTCCCAAACACACCTACATACATACTATCTCTAAAATACAGATTTACTGAGCAGATTTATTAAATGATTTTAACTAAGTTTGGCAATTCACGGTGATGACGCTATAGTTCTGTTTATTTATTTTGATTTATTAAGTTAACAATTCACATTCACGCTCCGCATCGGCCGACAGAAAATACTGTTATTGGTACACCTACTACTGACTATAAGTCTGTGATGATTATTTTTAATTCAGTTACTAATATACCTGCATTAGTTTCTTTCAAACATCAGTTTAAAATCTTACTAAACAATAGCTTGTTGAGCAAAAGTAAAAGGTTTATAAAACCTAATTAGAATAACATTATTAACATTATCTTAATTTTTTCAACTTTTGTTTAATGAGTAAAAAAAAAAAAGAATTTTCAATTCAGTGTTCAGACGTTAAGTTTTTTTTGTTTTGTTTTGTTTTTGGCATGCTATTGTTTCAGTATCAAGATACTGAGGCAAGTATCGTATCAAAGTCACAGTGTTGGTATCGTGACACTAGCAGTCATTCCAGTGCCGGAATGTGCGTTTGTGGTCGGCGTGAAGGTGTGGGGCTCCTCCGTGGGTCCCTGCAGGCGCAGAGACGTCTCCCCTCCCTCAAACTGGGCTGCTTTTGCTAACGTTGGCGGCCGAGCTGGGTCTTGCACAGGCAGCTGGGATGTCAAGCACAGATTTAATAGTCCTGTACGCATTTGGACTAAGACGTCTGCTCTTGTACTTGGTTTTCAGGCGCAGGACAAGAGGAAGGCATTGGAGGAGACTAAAGCGTACACCACCCAGTCTCTGGCCAGCGTGGCCTACCAGATCAACGCCTTGGCCAACAATGTTCTCCAGCTGCTGGATATCCAGGCGTCACAACTGCGCAGGATGGAGTCCTCCATAAACCATATATCACAGGTCAAGCTCGCATGTGTCACATTCTCACTTATTTTGCTGTCTTTGTCTGATCCACACAATCTCTCGGTGCTTCTTCTTCCAGTTTGGGAACATGCAATGGAATGTCTGTTTGTCTTTCTCTGAATGTCTGTTTGTCTTTCTCTGAATGCGGTCTTGTGTGAGTGACTGTATTCTTCATCAAGTCACTTTTATCCTTTTGCCTTAGATTCAGTAAACAGTGTGTCTCAGACATTTGTCTGTCTCTCTCTCTCTCTCTCTCTCTCTCTCTCTCTCTCTCTCTCTCTCTCTCTCTCTCTCTCTCCCTCTCTCTCACACTGTTTGTCTGTCTATAAAAGGAAAATCCATGGTCATTCCCACTTCAAGCCTGAGCTCTTGGGGAAACTACCAGTACACTCTTATGGGTAATTTCATTCTGCTAGTTTTGCTTCTCATGCAGTTACAGAGATGTTTGGTGAATCAGCCAGACCCGACTAAGATCTCACTCAGGCGTCATTTTAATGACCAGGACTGGGTTTCCCAAATGCAGAGTAAAGCAAAGATCTTCTTGAAATGGTAGCGTGCGTGTTTTTGTCTGCTGAGCTCCATCACTATGACAAAATGGTACCCAATACTGTTTGCTATTTAACTGATGGTCTCCACAATATCTACTAAGGCTTTTACTCATGATCTAAAAAATCTTTGGTTTTCTCTCTGGGCGGGAAATGGTTTAGACTTAAAGGTTTAAACGTGTTCATCAGACAATAACATGAAATATCTTATTTGAAAGTCAGAATTGACATTTTCCCATCTTGTGCCAGTCTTTTATCATCGTTTTATTCTGTCTGAGTGCCAAACGTGCAGGTGGTGCGTTTCTCTGACTAGAGTCAAGACGGGCGGCTCGGCCCCCGTCTCCACGGTGATGTCGTTGAGCAGTCCAGTCATTGGCAGAGGGCCTGAGACCGAGCCCTCAGGAGCCAATCACAGGGTGCTGATTTTCATTCATTAATGTGTAAAAGGGTTGCTCGAGTATGGGACCAACACACGGTTGGAAACAGATCTGCCCTGTGTCTGTGTGTCTGTGTGTTTGTGTGTCTGTGTGTGTGTGTGTGTGTGTGTGTGTGTGTGTGTGTGTGTGTGTGTGTGTGTGTGTGTGTGTGTGTGTGTGTGTGTAAACATACGTGTGTGCATTTGAGGAAGTTCTCTCTGAATGAATGTAATGTAATGTGTAACAGAGACTCAGAAGGTCAACACAGAGCTTAAAAAAAAAACGCATTTGTGCTCTGTCTTTCATGTGCGCACACACATGCAAACACACAGTCTGTGTTGGGGGTATCCATAGTGATCACCGCTAAAGATAGCTGTGGGGATAACAGAACACCACACGACAGGGGAGGGTGACGTAGACCCATGCTGGCTCGGAGCCCTCCAGTGGGGGGAATCTTCGCTGTACGTCACCGTGTGGTGTAACTGCAGTTCTAGTCGCTACACCTCCTTAAAACCGTCCGAGTGGCTGGGACTGGGCGTTTTCAGAGAACTGGCGGCTCACAGGCTTTGGGAGTTCTATGGCGCGAGTGACTCAAGCCTTCTTTCTGCTGTGATGCGCTCTCTCTCTCTCATCCTGGGATGGCTCCTGGCAGTGTCTTCTAGTCCCACGCACAGTCAGAAGGGGAAGGTTCATTAATGGTGTGTGTGTCCATGCTTAGTGGGAGACTGAGGAGCTGCTACTGAATTTTGTGTGTGTGTGTGTGTGTGTGCGTGTACACGTGTGTTTGAAGAAGCTGACTGATTTAGACTGGACAGACACTGCTTTGTCTCACCAGCTGCTCACTGTAAAAGGAGGGAGAATTCCCTTTTTTTTTCTTCCTTGTTTTGTGTTCTGATCGTGTGCGTGCGCGTGTGTGATTAGATTACTTTGTCTCTGCCTCCGTGCTTGCGTGCGAGCCTGAGCATGCGTCAGGCAGCAGACCCCTGCTAGCGCCTCTCCGGTTTTGAATCAGAGAACCGTTTCCTCGGTGAGAGCGGATTCCCCACGCCATGCGCTCAGCCCCCGTAACACGTGGGCGGTGCCGGCTGAGGACGGACCCTGGCTAGGAGCTCCTCATCTCACCCTCCTCCAGCTCCTTTAATGAAGGGAGGCTACAGTAGCTGTTCGCCTGGCGCTCTCCGAGTTGGCCGGCACGCACAGCTAACGAGTCTGTAGTGTCTGCCGCGCTGCTGTTCTCCGAGAATCTGGTCAGGAGGAACAGGATACAGATTATATATCCTTTCCCCAGGGAGGGGTGTGGAGCAAAACGGTCACCTGTTGATTGCTCATGATGGTGTCTAAATGGCACAGATCTCACACACACACACACACACACACACACACACACACACACACACACACACACAGACACACAGACACAGACAGACACAGACACACATATATTCTCCCTCCTGATGTACTGTGGGAAGATGAGTTTCTCCCAAACAGGAAGAGTTTCTCTGGAGCGCAGGCAGAACCTCAGCATGAGGGGTGTTTCTGTCGCTCCCTGACACAGGCGCTGACCCGCTCAGTGGCGCCCTGGCCTGCTGATCCCATACATCCTGACCTCCTCAGGGCTCCCCCGGATAGAGGGGGCTTTGCTCTCGTAGCGAACGGGACTCCTTGGGTGCTGTGGAAGCACAGATACTCTCATTTTTGCTCGCTTGGCGTTCTAGCTGAGGCCGACGTTTATTGGATGTTTACTTGGCAGACGAGAAGAGGGAAAGAAAGATTGCACTGTAGATTTTTCCTGGCTTATTTAAACATCCCTCCCAGCGTTCCAGGCTGTATTAATGAGCTCACCCAGACACCACAGGATGGAGTTTGTGAGCGTGTACTGCACAGTGAGTCAGCAGGGTTGTAGCAGCAGGGGGTGATGGTCTTAGCCAATCACTAAGCGGTTAGTGTCTGTGCCATTGTTCGGTGAGGTCTCCCAGTGTCGATGTGTTGATTGGTTGATGGATTGAGTGACTAGGCCTCACTGTTTGTTGTTGGGACAGTTTTTTTTTGTTTTTTTTAATAGCAGAGCTCTCTCTCTCGCTCTGCTTCTCTCTCTCTCTCTCTGCTTCTCTCTGCTTCTCTGGGTCACTATCCCCTTGCCCCAGCTGTCTAATTTCTGTCATTACCACTCCGTTTTCCCAAACACTCCCTGGCCTCAGCCTGCTGTTTCTGTATCTAGTTTTTAGCTCCATGCCTGTGAACTGTAACGGGATCTGTTCTTATCCTGTCGCCCAGACTGCCCATCGCCCTCCTCAGCTCTCAGAACATCATCGCGCTGACTTCCGTCATCCGGTTCTCATGTCCGTGCAGATCGCCAAGGAAAAGCCGCTTTCTGCCGGTCCCCGCGTGTGCAATCTGCCAGAAATGGAGCACCCAGACCAGTGCCCGTGCCTGCCGGTCTGGTCAGGGGGCGTGCTGGCGGAGAACTGCTCTGATGTAGGATCAGCCGCAGAGAAGCCAGACGCCGGTCAGTCGCAGGCCGGACGCAGAAGCTGCTGTTGTGTCTCTGAAGGACCTGCCCCTGCTGTCTTGCTTGACATGGGGTCAAAGGGCATGGCTGGGAGGTAGCCACACACGCACGCACACACACACACACACACACACACACACACACACACACACACACGGCCATAGATAGGAGCTGCTTGGTTTATGCTTTTGTTTGGTTGACGTGTGAAAATGTCACCAGACTGTGCCTTCCAAAACCGTCCTTACCATTTGCGGGGTTTTTTTATATATGCACCGATTTCCTTTTCTTCCAGCCAATCAGACGACTCTTGCGGCGTAACGAGGCCTGACTTATTCACCTTCTGTGTTTCTGCTGTCAGCAGTTCCCTGGTCCAAGCAGTAGAACAGCGTGAAGGTGTACACCTGTTAAATTCATTCACGGTTAGCAGTGGTGGTGTGTGGCATGCATCGCTACCGCACGTTCTCAAGGCTCTGAAGTAGTGTGCAGCGCTCCAGCTGGTCGCTGTGGTTATTTTTGGACAGACTGTTGTTTTTGTTCACATCGTGCTCGATAAATGGTGGGAGTGTTTGTCAGGTTTTTGGGCGATTGCGCGGGGTGTGTTTGCACGGCGTGTTGGCGCTCCCAGCACTGGAGGAAGTGGTTTTAGCTTGGCCCAGAACCCTAGCTGCACTTTTCAGAATAACCTCATAATCATGTGTGGGTTTCGGCTCTATTATTAAATGTGTGTGTGTGTGTGTGTGTGTGAACATGCGAGAACATGCTTTGATCACGCTGATGGGTCTTGCCCCACTATTACACAATCCCCAGTCTAAAGATATGCGTGCTGTGTGTGTGTTTTGTGCATAGTTGGCATTTCTGCAGATGCCAAGCCCCAGAGCAGCCGGCTAAACTGCTGACGCCACGCTTCTCCTGCTGGAGGCCGGAGTGAAAGTGGCTTGTCGAATCCAGTCTAATTCTCTCTAACGATACATTCATTGTATGTTTGCTCTGCGAGTTCTCTCTCTCTCTCCTCCCTAGTCTTCCTTCTCCTTCTGTTTCTGCCTCCTCTCTGCTCTCCCGCGTTTCGTCCGTTCTCTGGCTGATGCACACGGTCAGAGGCTTGCAGGCGTCTCCACAGAACTGCCCTCCTGCCGTCTTCGTGTGCAGAGGGGTTGCGGAAGGTCTGTGCAGCGTTCCGGTTGTGTGCACCGAGAACAGCGGGCAGTGAATCGGGGCTGGGAGGGACTGGGGCGCCCTCCGGGAGACCCCTCGCCCACCTCACCCCTTCAGGATCTCACGATACGGCCCTCGCTCATCAGATCAACCTCGAAAGAACCCAGCGGTCGGAACGCGTTCCGTGAAAACGGCGGCAGGCAACGCGCCGACGGCTCCTTTTCTTTGTGGTTCTTTGCTTTTTGGCCTCGTAGTTCAGCCGTATTGGCCGCGTTCGCTCTAAGTAACAGCCTAAACTCTGTGACGCCTCCTCCCTCCTCCCTGAACCAGGAGAGCTCTTCACTCTCGTTGTTAGGTGTTGATGAACGGCTGTGACGTGTGAGCTGGACCTGAGGGCGGTATCTCCCTTCTACACACTCACAACCTGACCTCCTGTTTGTAAATCACAATCCTGATGGGCAGTGGCTTTAAATCTGTGCTCGGAGCCTGTCCGAAACACCCAGTTCTAGGCTCCTCCTGTGCTGAAGGGCACCAGGTCATCACTCTACACTCTGATTCAGCCACTTTATTATCGTAACTGGTTATTAACCCTTTGGTGACTTGAATCGTCTCGGTGTGGCGAAGACGCTGAATCTCTCTCCAGGTTTCAGCTTTGTTGGGTCTCAGGGTTCTAGATTTCCCCTGGTGCCTTTGGCTGGATGAAAGACCTGTAAATTAGCTTTCTGAAAATATTGCAAGTGTATTAGGAATTTGATCAAAGTTGAATAGATGTAGATGTACAAGCCCGTTGTGCTCAGTTCGGTGTTCTGAGCACTTGTTCTAAGAACGTCAGTGCATGCACACAGCAACATTTTGTTGGAAGGAAATTTTTTTTGACACAGTAAGAATGAGTCAGGAACACATCTGCAGAAAATACAAACTCCGTTTTTCCAGAAATAACCTCAGACCCCAGATTGGGGGGGGGGGGGGGGGGGGGGTTGTTGCGCTGGTCTGAGAACAGGCTGGTGGCAGCCCAGGCTGTGAGCACATTTCTCCAGCCAAAGAACTGTACACCCACACACGTGGAACAGAGGAACATTGAGTAGGGTGCTGAGCCTTACCTCGGCCCTGCTGTTTACCCTGCCGTGCGTGTAAAACAGGGCGGGACAGCAGTTCCCAGAAATGAATGTGTGGAAAGCATGAGTAAGCCACACAGGACTTAGACCTGCATAGTATCATGGGAATTTTAGTTTGGGCTAGGCCCGTGTAGCTGAGATCAGCCCTCGTCATCTAGCGGTGTGGGTATGGGTGTGCGCGCACGCGTGCACGGCTGCGGTTGTGGGTGCTTTGAGTGTTTCTTTTTTGTTAAACACAGGAAGGAGATGAAAATACCTCCTTCTGATATTGTGGCCCTTCATTTCCCTCTGTTTACCCCGATAATGAGAACTATTGCCCCTCACCAAACACACGCCATCTCTCTGTGCTCCAGCACCCTCTATATCCCCCCCCGCACCATCATAAATACCTTGCCTGCACTCCAACACTGGCTTTTGTGTGTGTGTGTGTGTGAGAGCTTCACCTGCCCACAACTGCCCCCCCGCCCCAGGTGGGCTGAGGGCGGAGGTCCTGAGATGCTCAGCTGGCCCCCGGGTGAGGCGGGGCCGTCCCTGGAGAGCGTGCGCAAACCCTCGTTATTCGCTGAGCCACCTGGCTCTGTCACGCTGGCGCACGGCCAGTTCACTTGCGAGCGTTTTGTGCGCTCCGCTGGACAGGAACACAGGCTTCAGCGTCATAACTGTTCTGTTTCCTGCTGGGTGGGAGTACATGTGGGTAACGTGGTCCCTCTGGTCTGCCCAGCTTGAGAACAGATGGGGCCTTCACTCACACAATCATTCAGTCCCCTGATTGCCAGGGCTGCTGCTGCTGCTGTTGTTGTTGTTGTTGTTGACTATAGTAGGTGTCCACCATATGAAACAATCTTACAACACAGTTCTATGCATCTGCTCAGCAAATACAGTAGAAATGTTGACAGGATCTCTGCAGCATCCACTGCCTTTAGTCTCCGCTCTGTACGCTCTGCTCAGCCTCGCTGTGTGTGTGTGTGTGTGTGCGTTGTTGGTATAAATCCATTCATTTGTTACTT
Organism: Electrophorus electricus; assembly: GCF_041902795.1. Classification (NCBI taxonomy): domain Eukaryota; kingdom Metazoa; phylum Chordata; class Actinopteri; order Gymnotiformes; family Gymnotidae; genus Electrophorus; species Electrophorus electricus. The sequence continues at coordinate 1,733,107 of NC_137510.1, read as the reverse complement.
CATCGTCATTTATTTAAAAGCGGATCCTATTTTGTCTTGCAGGGTATTTTTGATTTTGAAAGCAGGAAGTGTAGGGTAGTGTCAAAAATTTGCAGGTGTGGTTGTACTGTAATTCTCTGCTGGGATTCTAGAGGGTTTCTTTCAGACCTCACACACACACACACACACACAGCCACTTACTCCACTTCTCAGAGGAATGAATGGAATCCTGTACTGGCTGTGGCGTGTGCTGTTTTTTCATTGGCGGCGGAGGCTAGGCTAACACGCTCTCAGATGCCTGCGCCGTGGTAACAGGCAGCCCGGCCACATGCACTGGGGGGGTGCAGCTCACCCAGCAGAGTTGGTGTTGGTGGTGGTGATGGAGGAAGTGTAGCTCACTGGCCATGGTCGGGTGAACGTAGACGGAGCTGGAACTGGTTTGGGGCGAGGTGGAGGCGACCTTAACTTCCTCCTGTTGGTGTGGATTATGGTATCAGTGTGTAGTTTGAACTCTGAGTCTAGGTGTGGCATAGAAGTCTTGGTGCACTTATTTAATGTATTTCAACTATATTCCCATAGTATAGCACAGAAGAGGCTTGATTTACAGGTTACACTGGTCATTACACAAAGTGCAGATAACTTGTAGGGGGTTTGCATCCTGTGTATGGTGTGGTAACAGTGAACTGGACCCTAACAGCTGCATTTATACAGAACTGTCAGTGATGATCCTTTACAATGACACAATGACACAATGATACAGTTCAGCCCCTAGTCACTGTGCAATAGAAACGACACTTGCTCCGTGCAGCTGCACGATTGCCGTTCAGCAGTGATGGAGTGGTTACTTTGGCCGGTAGTTGGCACGGCCAATACGTGTATTCAGACATGGCATGGAAACGTGAACTCAGAATTTCTGTCTCTGGTAGTTTGAGGCCAGTGTGTTGTAGTTGGAGTTACGTGGGCAGCTTGACCAGACTCTAAACTGGCTTGTGCTCAAAAAGTAGCAATTCTACCTCCTAGCGCAAAAAAAATTAGTTTTTTGAAACAAAAGATTTAAAAGTTTGACTTTGAGTGAAAAGGTGATTTGTATAAAACATATATGAAATAATAATACAATTTTTTTTGACACTTTGTATTGTATGGTTACACCTTTTAATCTTTTCTCATGAACCCTTCATGGCACACAATAAAATAGATCTGACATGTTCTAATGTGAAGCACTCATATGAGGTCCTCTGTCGTATTGTGAAGCACCTTCCTCTCACCAGAGTGAAGTGAAGGTCTGCCTCTGCTCTGCCTCTGCTCTGCCTCTCTCAGGGGCCCGTGCTATCATTGGGTTTATAATATGGTGTCATTTGATTTTGTTTGTGTGTGTATGCGGTGCATAAAGGGATTTAAGGGACTGACGATGAGAGTCAAGATTAATTCTGCTTGATGGGTGTAGCTGGCCCATAATCCAAAATCATAATTGTATTTTAAGGCCCTGTCATGGCCTGAATTACCATGCCTTTGGCTGTTGTATCATTCTCTGTGTCTGTCTCTCTGTCTGTCTGCCGGTCTCTCGCTCTGTCTCTCTCTCTGTTTCTCTCTCTGTCTGTCTGCCGGTCTCTCGCTCTGTCTCTCTCTCTGTTTCTCTCTCTGTCTGTCTGCCGGTCTCTCGCTCTGTCTCTCTCTCTGTTTCTCTCTCTGTCTGTCTGCCGGTCTCTCGCTCTGTCGCTCTCTCTGTTTCTCTCTCTGTCTGTCTGCCGGTCTCTCGCTCTGTCTCTCGCTCTGTTTCTCTCTCTGTCTGTCTGCTGGTCTCTCGCTCTGTCTGTCTCTCTGTCGGTCTGCTGCTCTCTCTGTCTGTCTGCCGGTCTCTGTCTGTCTGCCGGTCTCTCTCTCTGTCTGTCTGCCTGTCTCTTCCTCCCCCATTCACTGTCATAATGATGTTTTTGTTTGTTGTTGTTTATTTGTTTTGTTTGTTTGTTTTAATAGACAGTGGACATTCACAAAGAGAAAGTTGCCCGGCGAGAGATTGGAATTCTGACCACGAACAAGAACACATCGAGGACCCATAAGATCATTGCCCCAGCCAACATGGAGAGGCCCGTGAGATACATCAGAAAACCCATCGACTACAACGTGCTGGATGACGTGGGCCACGGGTTGAAGGTATTGCGCCCCCTGCTGGTGTCTGGGTCTGCGTGCTAGTGATTTCGTGGTGCTTCATTAGTTGAGACTGCTCCAGACTCACACTGGAGGGGTTTGGACACACTGTGTGCGTTCTATTTTTATAGCACTACTCTCGGACTCCCGGGGGGTTGGGTGGGTTGGATGCTTTTAAGGAACACTTTGTAGTACGATTCTTTCTCGATTGTCCACTCATTTTGTGAGAGAAGCCACTCTGCCTCTTTGAACACTCCACCTATCTGGTCTTTTTTTAAGACTAAAACTAACTTTTTAAGATTAAAACATCCCGTTTGGGAACCCCCCCTCCATTCTCCTCCTTATGTGCTCTACGAGCAGATTAAAGTTCACTTTTCCCCCTGTCAGTAGCTATCCTCCCCCCTCACAGCCCAGAGAGCCTTTTTGGAGGCTTTTCCGAACCCACTGTCACACTGGAGCACCTCCTGTAAAACACATCCTGAAGAGAAATGTTTCCCCCAGGGTGTGAGAACTTTACATTTTGTGGGCTGTAGACACACACCTGATGTTCCCACGCGTTACTACTATGACTCTGATCCAGGGGGTGTGTGTGTGTGTGTGTGTGTGTGTGTGTGTGTGTGTGTGTGTGTGTGTGTGTGTGTGTGTGTGTGTGTGTGTGTGTGTGTGTGTGTGTGTGTGTGTGTGTGTGTGTGTGTGTGTGTGTGTTCAGTACAGTACTTTTGCCACAGTTGGATATTCTACCCGTTTTATTATTCATATGTAAATTGAATCTGGAATAAAATGTTTTGTTCCCTCCATAATCGTATTTCTCTACATACAAAAATAATTTGGGAACAACTGACCTAGAATGTGATGATGTTGATGTGCAGCATTTTGAAATGGCGGTTTTAACTCCAGAGTTCCTTATTTCAAGGACGCCGTGTGTCGTGCTGCCCCATAACGCACTGCAGCAAGAGTTCCTTCAGTGCTAGAATACCCCCCCCCCACCCCCCGATCGGCTGATTGCTGCCGGTTTGTTTGAATCTGATTGGCCAGTGTTTGAATCTGATTGGCCAGTGTTTGAATCTGATTGGCCAGTGTTTGCTGTGCCACTGCTATAAATGAGAGGTGAGAACAAGGAAGACACCAGCACATAAACAGCAGTGTGTGAGTGGCGGACCTCGCGCAGGACAGTTACCCCGCCGTGAACCTCCGAGAGCCGTTCGGTTTGACCGTTGTCTGTCTGCGTCTATCCGCCCTGCACTTGGGAGCAGCTGGGAACGCCGTGGTGCCTCGTCACGCAAGGAAGACACCAGTGTCCCCACAAGGTGAATCGGGGTTGCTTGCAGAAGCCAGACTGTGATTTAGGAGGCGCTGTCAGATGCGGATTGTGAAGATATGAGCCACCTCACCACCGTGGAGTTCTGCTGCCTGTTGAAACACATTGTGAACTCTTTTGAGCTCGCTCTCACTCACTCGCACTCTCAGCTCCTGTCTCACACACGCACGCGCGTGCGCACACACTCCCCGCCTCCCTGTTGGACGCGCACTGGGAGGGGTCTGGGCGTGTGGGGCAGCTCTCCCCTCAGGTAGGGGTCTTTTCCGGCCGCGTTTGCGGGCTCTGCCCCTCCCCCTCCGGCCTGCCGTGCCGCGCCCGCTGTGGGAAGTCTGAGTCCTCAGCCCAGGGGGGGTGTGGAGAAGCCTCCATCCTGATCGCCGCCGCAGCCTGAGTTCCAGCTTCGTCTATGGCTTCAGAATCCCAGACAAGTCGTCACTTGCTTCCTGTTGTTTTAAATTAATCAATCACGTTATCCTCGTCCTGTGTTGTTGCATAGTTGAGGCAGCATATTATATTCTCCTCTTTTTAGTTATAATAATGTTTCTTTTAAACATAATTTGGCCCCAAATCCCCTACCTTGCCAGAGTTTTAGCGTATAGTTTCCAGTGCATATGGTTTACTCCAGTCGGAACAGAGCGCCACACACTCTCATCGTGGGTCTTTGCAGCGACGCCTCTGCTGTAGAGAAGAGCTTCTGCCAGCCAGGCTTTCCATCCTGTTTTCAGGACACCTGAGACAGCGACCTGGTCCGCTGGCCTATTTAGTCTGTGCCAGACTGGGAGTCTCTTAGCCAATCCGCTCTCAAACGCGTATGAAAGACCCGTCTAAGAACGCCTGCGGCCCGCGGATGTGCATTGTTGGGTCCCCCTCTGTCTTCCGTGTGCTGGTGGAATGCTGTAGTCCTTGGGCTGACCTCGGACCCGTGCAGGGATCCTCAGCCAGAGAGACGGTCCCTCTCACTCTGTGACCGTTTGGAGCGCCGATGTTGTGAGAACAGCTCGGTAGTGGTTCCGCTCCCGTTTGAGCGGGTTAGCGCACCGTGGTTTCTGGTCCGGTTCCCGCCGTGAGGTGACCGTTGCGGACCCAGCACACAAGTCTGGGCTCGTCGCTCTGGACGTCAGTCACCACACGAACAGCCCACGAACCAGCAGGGTTTCAGGTTACCTGAGAGTTACAGCCAACTGTTAACAGATTGAATGTCGAGTGTGTTCCGAGGATGTGGTAGGTGGATCGCTATGGAATGTTGGAAGAATTTGGAATGCTGGAAGAATGCAAGTTATGAATCCCATGTGGTGTCGCGGCAGCCCGTGACATTTCAGTGGATAGGTGGTGATTGATTTAGTTTCCAAAGCCAGGCCCTTGGAAATACCTCCCTCCCCCCACAAATACTGGTTGTGAAAGTTTCTGCAAAGCAGGACAGCAGATTTGGGACTATAAAGACCTTCTTTGCCTCAGGGTTTAAGGTGATGCGTGCGTGCGTGTTCGTGTGTGTTTATGCGTGCCTTTTTTGTTTGTGTGTGTGTGCATGCGACTGTGTTGTGCGCGTGCATGTCATAAGTGTATCTTTTGCTTTGTCTACTTAGTCTTCTGGTTTGCAGGTTTCTCTTTACACTACAAACTGTATGGAGTCCCGAACCTTCGCACATCACGGGGGAACTCGTGCACTTTGTAGACAGACGCACAGTGCTAACCACCTCCTCCTAGCAGCTCCCAGCATGCAGTGCAAGACATGAAAACATGGTTTGGTATTTGATTCCCAATTTTGAAAGCATAGTCCTAATGAGGACTTCAGTCATACCACTGCCGATGTAAAGTCAGTGGTGGACAGACGGACAGGGAGACACTTGATTGGTGTGATGAATCTCACATCTCAGCAGCATGTCCTACTGTGGACTTCCATGCTCCACAGACCTGCTACTGCATGGTGGCTGGGGTGTGGCTATAGCGTTAGAGCAGGGAGCAGGCTACAGAGCCCGGAGTCCCAGTGCTGCTAATAACCACCTCATACAAGCTTTGTAGGGTCAAACATAGTAAATTATTTGATATAGGACTGTAATATTCTCTCTCTCTCTCTCTCTCTCTCTCTCTCTCTCTCTCTCTCTCTCTCTCTCTCTCTCTCTCTCTCTCTCTCTCTCTCTCATGCCTGCATTAGTGGCTAAAAGCCAAGGTAAGTCCCGTTTGTCACATGACCATCCTGCGGTAGCTGATTGGTCAGCTGCTTCCCACCCCTCTGTAGCTCCACCTTCTACCCTGTGCTAGGTGTAGCCGAACTGTTACCCCACGACCCCCGTCACAGGGCTGGGCGATAGAACCGAAAGACGCCGTTTTGTGATCGTGTCAGTTGGAAATATGATTAAGTATAAAAGGAATAACCATCCATGACTTGGGCACGTTCTGAAGCCGCACGGAAAATATTGAACAGAATGAATATTTAGCTCACGTATTGAATCTTATCATATCAATCATGTTGTATTGAATCCTATTGACTCAGAGCCCGGGAGAATTAGCCATGATTAAACCTCGATGGTCGCGAGAGAGCATAATTCACCCAGCCACATACAGTCTCTGTGGATGGTGTGTGGTGTTAAGCTCGTGTTCCCATACACACTCCAAACGTGCCTTTTTTTAATAGCCTGATAAATGCCGAAGCAGGAAGAGACTGTGATTTATTCTTAAGCCATATCGCCCACCCCTGCACCGTTACATAAACATAACTCTGTGTCTTAACACAAAATAGTTCTCCCCACACAGTAAAATGACCCCTCTATGGGCTGTGTGGGTTTCCCAGACTGAAAGATTCCTTTCATGGGGTACAGGCTAGCCCAGGAACAGTGGCCCATCTCAGAACGCCAGCGCTGTTTCTGGGTCAGCCATGCCTTTTCCATCATGACAGACCCAGTTTCCTTGGCAGTGAGGACCTAATTCAGAACCAGTACTCCTGACCTGAGACCCACGAAAAACCCCGTATATCCCATTTTCTACACGATTGTTCTTTTCAGTATATGATGTACTGTGTATGTGTATGTATAATACATATATTTATAATTGATTTCAGCTCATCAGGTCATTATCATGCTGTTAAGTGAAGCGAATAAGAGGTGTTAGTGGAGAGAATTGCTGAGCAGTGTTTGGGTTTCTGCACCCTGGGACTGAGCGTTGATGAGCTAACCTTCAGGAGCGCTGGTCTCAGTCACTGCTCTAGCTGTCTTTTCCAGTACCGTGTCTAAGCCCTTTATTTTTATATGTTATTATAGTTTTTAGGACACACATCATGAGGTCTGGGAAACCGTCCATTAGCCCCAGTGACCAGTTGCATGTCTAGTCCCGTTGTTCTGAGCGGTTCGGTCATGCGTCTCTGAGGGAGCACTCACGGTGATCTCTGCTTCACTGTATCCGATCCAGCAACATGGGAACACCCAACTGAGCCGAGCAGGAACGCTTTCGAGGACCAACCCACCCACCCAGAAGCCCCCGAGTCCGCCCATGGCTGGGCGTGGCACTCTTGGGTAAGCCAGTGGCTCGCGTATGGATTGAAAAAAAAACCTTAATGATTGACAGCTGGACTGCTGAAATAACTTTTTAAAATCCCATCTTATTTGAAAAAGTTTTATTCTAGAAACTTTGAGACCTAACTGTAAAAAGTGTTAAAAACCTGGGTTTGGATTGAACACTGAGGCTGCCTAAATATTTAAACCCTTGAAATCTGCCATTGTTGTGTTCAGTCATATTTAGTTATGCTGTTATGAGTCAGCATTGAGGTATGTTGTTGGTATTTACCCATAATCGCAGGGATTAGAGGGGATGAGTTATTTGTTTATTTGAGGTGCGTGTGTGTGTGTGTGTGTGTGTGTGTGTGTTTTGTCCTTCATAGACGTAACACTCCATATAAAACTCTTGAGCCCGTCAAGCCTCCCACGGTGCCCAACGACTACATGACCAGTCCTGCTCGCCTGGGCAGTCAGCACAGCCCAGGGCGCACGGCTTCACTCAACCAGAGGCCCAGAACCCACAGGTAACACCCACACCCACGCACCCACGCGCACACACACACTCATGTGTGCGTACACACACGCCCACACACACCCCTTGTACAAATATTGATTGATTATGCCACACAGTTACGGACTGCTACTGAAGGCCCCCCACAGGCGTATCTCTGCTGGCCGGGGTAGTCCTCTGTCCGTTCCTCTGTATGACCCACGTCTCTCACACTCATCACAGTGAGGCACTCCTAAGCGGTCTTGGAGGTCTCCCCTCCCCCCCCGCGCAGCAGACACACTCCCAGAGAAGTCTAGTGGGTGATGGCTCGTCGTCTCGGAGACGAGCTCTGCGCGCGAGATCTCCTGTCTCGGCCAGAACACACGGCAATTTTAAGCCGCACGCTGTGCCGAGGAGCCTAAACGCTAATCGTTCCCGTCTGGACCGCTGGCGGGACATCTCCCCCGACACGGCTCTGCGGGACGTCATTTAAAGCCATCACTTTATGAATCATCCCACTGTTGTCTCGGGATCTGGAGCAGTTCCTGTTTTCCTCGGAACGTTCCTCTTTCCAACACCGTGGTGCGCGTTGTCCAGCATCAGCAGTTTGACGGAGTTTAAGTGAAGAACAAACACGAGGAACGCTTTACGTCCGGCCACACGCTCGTCCCGTTAGTCTTGTCTGTCCATCGGGCCGTCTATGTCTGGTCCGCTAACGCGAGAGGACTGTAAAGTAGTGCTGGGCTGAAATCTCCCGGCCGCCGTAGATCGTCGTCAGCAATAAACACACACGTAAACACACAGGCCGCTGTTGCTGTTTGTGTGCCTGTTGTCCTGACATGCCTGGCCCTGCTTTGCTGGCGCACTGAAGGCGGCACTCCAGGGGACCTGTGCCCTTCAGTCCGATGCTGCCACCTGAACACGGAGATGCACAGAGGTGCGCCACCTGGTGCACAGGTGTGTAGATGGACATGACGGGGTCTGAAAAATAAATAATTCTGTCCAAAAATAATGCAAGCCAGTCTCTGACTGTCCCATCCGCGTGCGCGTTTTTATACACGTATTGCAAATAATCTGCGGCCTGTTCTGGCGGCTTTTGACTTTTGTAGTGAGATTGTGTAGATCAAGCATTACGAGGACTCTTCGTGTTCATGTGTAATTACACATGTGTATATGGGACGTATACGATTCATTGTAAATCTCTCCCTCTCTCTCTCCCCACCCCGCAGCGGGAGCAGTGGGGGTAGCGGTAGCCGGGAGAACAGCGGCGGCAGCAGTGTTGGTGTTCCCATTGTCGTGCCAACCCCCTCCATCCCTAACTCCGGCCCAGGTGAGCTCCGCCCGTCTCCACCTGCCTCGCTGAGTTGAGCACGAGCCACGTCGTGCTGCCCGTATTGTGCAACGCTGTAGTCTGGTCGGCAGTAGGTATTTACACAGAGACTTTCTACTGTCATTAAGATGAACATTTTGGAACATTTAAGAGTTTCACACAGGAGGGTGTTATTATAACAATCTCCAGAAAACCTTCTCTCTCACACACTCTCTCTCTCTCTCTCTCTCTCTCACTCACACACACACACACACACACACACACACACACACACACACACACACACACACAACTGGGCAGCCCATCTCTCCATTGCTGGTCCCAGTGCAGTTCTCATGTCTCTCAGCTGTTATGTATGTTAAGGTTTATAGAGTTTCGTCTTGCAGCAACAGATGGAGTCTAACCATGCGCATCACCTATGCGTGTGTATGTTCGTGTGCATGCGTGCGTGTGTGTGTGGGCATGTGTGCGTGCGTGTGTGTGGTTCTGTGTGTGTGTGGTTCTGTTCCATGTCTAATGTGCTTCTGATGTGTTCTTGCAGTCCCACTCATGTTTGCCCCTCCACCCCCACCTCCTCCTCCACCCATGGCCATAGGTGAGACCTCTACCCCAGCCACCCCACCCAAAACACTTCATCGCCACCCGCCTGTTCGCTCGCGCGCATGCGTGCGTGCGTGTGTGTGCGTGCGTGTGTGTATGTGCGTGCGCGTGCGTGCGTGCGTGTGTGTGTGTGCGTGCGTGTGTGTGTGCGCGTGTGTGTGCGTGCGTGCGTGTGTGTATGTGCGTGCGTGTGTGTATGTGCGTGCGTGTGTGTATGTGCGTGTGTGTGCGTGCGCGTGTGTATGCGCGTGCGTGTGTGTGCGCGTGCGTGTGTGTGCGCGTGCGTGTGTGCTAAACGTTGCAAGCCATACACCACTTCTCCCACAGGTTTGCTGTTTGGTGGAGGGTCTGGTATCTCTTTCCTTTCTGTCGGGGGCCTGTCCTGTGAGCTCTGGGTACGATCGCTGCTTGGGTAGCTCCTGGGACAAACTCCGCTCCTACTACAGTACTGAAAACAACCAGCAAACACTCACGTCGTCGGTGCAATACACTTTGGACAGAAAAACAACACACTAAAAATGTAAAGGTTTGGTTCTAGTGTAGAAACCTTGAAACGTTTCACGGTCGTTGGCGGTGCAGTAGGTGTGTGTACGGTTTCTGCCGTATTGTACTGTGTCACACGGGCCAGTGTGAAGGAGCCGTGGTGCAGATCTGTGCCAAACACTGGAGGCCGCCCCAGCTGAGAGATGAAACTGGCACATGCCCAGTGCGGCACTGGAGTCTAATTGTGCCTGATGAGGCCAGCACAGGAGTGGCGGCTTCGTTGGCATGGCGCACTTCGCACGCAGAGGTCAATCGGAGAGCTTCACATAGTGCCGGACCACAGAACACCAAGCCCCGTTAGCCTGGGTCAGCTGACACCTAGATTAAGGCTTTCTGTTTGAGAGCCACACCTTGGGGGGGCTCTTATTCCACACCCACATTCAAACCTACAGTAATGACAGGAAGCAGATCAGCATTCCAGACACTTTCTCTGGGTGTCTCAGAGGCCAGAAAGGTCCAGTGCACCTTACTGCTGTGTGTGTGTGTGCGCGTGCGCGCATGTCAGCCATGTTTCTGCTGTTACGTGAACAATCCCTACTTGTTTGTTTACTCTGAAGACGTAAACATCAGAATATTGCCTGTGTCTTCTCACTGCATGGTGTAGTACTGGGGTGGTGGTGGTTGTTTCTTGTTTACTTTTGTGGGTGTGCATATGTATACATGTGAGAGTGCACATGTGCGCGTGCATGTAGGGGGTGGGGGGTTTGTGTGCATGCATGTGCAGTAATTCAGTAGGAGCATTAGGAGTAGGAGTTGTTTGCTGCATGGTGGACTAGCGCACTGTTTCAAGTTTCAAGTTTGGTTTATTCGTCACATACATAGTCATACACAGTATAACTCGCAGTGCCCGTGTGCTTTTATTTTTGCATTGTTTGTGTGTCTGGTTTCTTGCCTTTCACTGGGCGGCATCCCTGTTATCTGGAACTACAAACAGGAAATGTCTGCAAAGGAAACCTCTGCACAGTTGCACACACGCACACACCAGACGATTTATGAGGAGTCTAAACCTCATCGTCTTTCTCCAGAGCAGGATTGCATGCAAATGTTTGTTTCCATGTCATCGGTGCTTGGCGCTAAACTGCAGACTCGGCGTCTGGGTATTTAGACATGGTTTTGTTAAAAGGCATCAACACTTAAGATGTTAGTATTGTTTGGTTGTAAAGTGGTGTGCTGGCGTTTTTTTTTCCCCAGGGCGAAAAAGAAATCCCATATCCAGTGTCAGCTCTTTCAGAATGTACACATTATCCCTCATGATGGCAGTATGGTCATTTTCACACGTTGACACACATCGACGCAGGCACTCTGGCCCCGGACCGATTTCCTTTACGCGTAGACGGACAACGCGTGTTCTTTCCCGGTAGGGCGAGTTCCGTTTCACCCTGGGCCGTGTGTACCGGTGCCTCGGGGAGCCACTCCCATGTGATTCAGGCTCTCGGGAATTGACTGGACCCCAGAGAAGGCTGGCCAGCCATGCCGGCCGTGCCAAACAAGTCGAGGGCCGGAACCCTGCGGCTCTCCGTCCTGCTAGAACTGGCCCGTGGATTATCTGAAGGTGCTAAATGACTAACGCTGGACAAAGGTTCCTACGGAGAGGTGACACTACCTCAGCGTTCATCTTCTGAACGTCTCTTGGGTGGTTTACGAAATGGTTGGGACTAATAGCAGAATTACTAATGACCTGTTCAGATGTGAGTGCCCTGTAGGTTTGTGCCTCTGGGGCTCTTTGGGTGGCGTTTGCCTTCGTGAGCTGGGCGGGGCTTTTCCCTCTCCGCTGACCCTCCCTCTTGGCTCCATGTAGCTCCCTGTACCTCCATCTTCAGCCTCCAACGAGCCTGCGGGACAGAGGTCTGCGGGACGGTGAGGGAAGGTGCTTCTCGCTCGCTCTTCTGAGGGTGTCACTGATTCTCCTTTCTGGGTTCTCTCTGTCTGTCTCGTCTCTCTGTCTGGTCTCTCTGGGCTCTACCCACGATGGCCCCTCCCGCAGGGTCTGGCTCCGCCTCCGTCTCCCAGTTTGCCACGATGTCACGCCACGCCTCCCGCCACAACTCCACCGTCTCGTCTGTCTCCACGGTGTCGGCCACGGGGACGTACCGCCGCGCGCCCTCGGTCTCCTCCCAGTTCCTGCCACAGCAGACGCACGTGAACGGGGCCGCCCCGGGTACCTATGCGCAGAACTCAAGTAAGACGTCCCCTTTTGCAAGGCGGGGCTTCTCAGACCACACACCACTACAGTCACACTTTTATGGCATTTAGCTGACGCGTTTATCTTACAATTGTGACACAGCACAACTTGAGCAGTTGAGGGCACCTATGCATGCTTCCAGGTCCCTTAGACTTGGCACCAAATGCTTTCGTCCAGTTGCTCAACACAAAAGAAACGTCTTTTGCTTTGTACCCAGCTTGCACGTCGCCAAGGACGACCCTCAGGGTGCGAGTGGAGCTCCTCCGCTCCGAAAGTGCAGCTTTCTGACCTCCACCCCTCCATCTCACACGTCTCAGTTCTGGGTTTTCTCTCTGTCTCTTTCTTGTCTCTACGGACGCTCTGGCGATGGGCCCCCAGGTCTTTGTTTTGACCGTTCCTCTCTCCTTCCGCTGCGGTGGGACGTCCTCTGCCTATGTGTAGCCAGCGCGGACCTGTGTGGCCCGGTAACACGGGGCTGTGGCTTCAGTCCAACGCTTTGTTGATTCTGAATGACTGAATCCTCGGAGTTTCCTCCAGGAATGTGTTGGACCTTGACAAGGACAAAGCCGCCTCCTAGGAGCTGTACTGGACGTTTCAGCTGTGTGTACCACGTCCGCCGTGACATAGCTCGGGTCTCGCTGTTCTTGCTCTCTCATACCATCTCCCCCTCGCTTCCTCCCTCTCTGTCTCTGTCTCTCCATTCCCCTCCCAAGTAGGTGTGCTGCTCCTCTAAACCTCTCAGAGGTCAGCCACCCGTGGTATTAGTGGCTGAAAACCTGCTGCCCTGTCCTGAGCATTACACCCAGGGATCTCCGCTAGCAGCCACAATGCCGCACATTTGTAGGCGTCGGGAGGGCTGGCGTGGTTCCACCTGCAGGCTCCAGTCCATCAAAAGAGGCAAAATTGGGCAGGAGTGTTTCTGCTCTATACTGTAGAGGTTGTTGGGGGTTTTTTTTTCCCCTAGGCGTGTGTGTTAGCCCTTCTCTTACTGTAGCGTGTTAAAGCGCTTGTATTAACGAGAGCTCTGGCCTCTGTGACTCATGCCCGCGGCCGAACACAAAGCCCTTTTGAGCGCGGATGTGAGAACTGTGGCCATCATTCAGAGGTTCTTTTGTAAGGACTCTTTGACCGGGTTCTCCCGGCGCCGTGGACTTGTTCTGTCCACTTCACAAAGAGCTGCAGTTCTGACGGCGCTCTGGGACGAGGACGGTGCTGAGGGTAGAAGCTCGCTGGTCCCAGCATGTGCACGTTGGCACTTTTGGACTGTGATGAGTCCTCTCTTGCAGACAGGGAAGCACGGGGACGTCCGCGAGAATGCGATTAGCGCGTCGCGTTGCACACCGCTGCTGCAGACGTGAATGCGTTTGCGTCTTCAACGCAACCGCCCCCCGACCCCCGGACCAAAGTCTCTCTTCCGTCGTCTCGGTGTCCTTGGATGGGGGGGGGGGTTTATTCACCGATTTGTGGATTTGGGCCTGTTTTTTTCCCCCTTTATAAACTAAAATGCTTTTCCTTTTTTCTCTCCTGTGCGCCTTTTCTACTGGGGTGTTTGTTGTCTTTATGGGCGTGTCTGCGTGTGCGGGCGTGTCTGTGGGCGTGTCCAGTGTCTATTGCCCCCCCGCCCCCGCCCATGCCCCAGCTGATTCCACAGATACCCCTCACCGGCTTTGTGGCCAGGGTGCAGGAAAACAGTAAGTGCTAATCCTCCGCCCTGTGTCGTGCATGTGTGCGCGTGAGTGTGGCAGTGTACGCACGATGCATGCTGCACGGCTCTCTACTTCTACACCGCACTCCGACTCTTCCCACTGTCCCGTATTCTCACTCATCACTGACTGGTCAGACGGCTTCGCCTCACCAGAGACCAGCTGACGCAGCTGAGCGGCGAGGCCGTTCTGCGGGTTAGGGCGCCGCGTCAAGAGACTTTTTACTCACGGGCACGTTTTTATAAACTCTTCTGGCCCTCTGAAGCAGGTTAAGTGAAACACGGGGAGCGTATCTGGGACACTCTGGTGTCAGAAATAGACCCCACTGTGTGGTAAAGCACATCACCCAAGCCTCAGCTCCCCCGTGTGCTCGGGTCTTGTCGCCAGCCTCCCCGCTGTGTTCAGGCAAGGCTGCAGATTGCTTGCTAACTGGGACTTACTGAACCTTGAAGGATAGTTCTCTCCAGTTTCTCACTGTTGAGAGACGTGATTTTGTAATCTGTCATTAAGGCTGGATGGCCTGCTGCACGCGTCTCGGGCAGGGCAGCATTACTGACCGCGATTGCACCAGAACAGATTAGTTTGTTTGTTTCTGCTGCCCTCTACTGGTCAGTCTTCATATTACAGACAAGTAGCAGAACAAGAAGAGAAAAGGATCTTCCCCAAACCCCTCTGTGTGCCAGCTTGGACAGAACAGACTATTACAGGGATCGAAGTTATCTTGACACTTACACTTTTTGTTTGTGTTTATCTACATCTCTGTTCATCAGAGAGGTAGATATGTATTATATAATAATAATTCATTAGAGAGCTCATTGAATAAATGAAAGAAAAAAAAACCAAACCTAATATCTCGATCTGCTCGTCAGACACACGCCACACACATCACAGCGCACTGATCTCGTAAACAAACCTCAGCTTTTAAGAATCAGTTCAATAATCAGACGCCTCATCTCTAAGCGGGCATTAACACTTGCATGGTGGCCGCTCGTTTGCATGCCCAGCCCGAAGTCCCGCCCCCGTTTCCATGGTTATGAATGTCCGATGTCTTTCTCTCCACCCGCCTCATTTGGACTCGTAGTCGCAGACACCCCGACTCTGCCCCCCCCTCCGCCCCTGGACGTCCCGCCCATGTTTGATGATGCCCCGCCTCCTCCACCACCTCCACCAGTGGACTACGAGGATGAGGACGCCGCGCTCGTGCACTACAACGACCCCTACGCCGAAGCCGACCCCCAGTGGGCTCCCAAAAACTACATTGAGAAAGGTGAGGAAAGTCGCACGGGGTCAAAGGTGAGAACGGGGTCAGGGGGGAGCCCATCACCCAGTGTCACAGCACTGTTCCTGGACCAGCACCCATACACTGCATTTCACCATTTTCTTCAGGAACATCAGAGTAGATGTTATATCGTTATTGTTTATTTTTCACGCCCTGGTCTGAAATCATGTTTGTGTTCTTTTGCCAATAGTTGTTACTTTTTTGTCATGTATTTGTGAGTTTAAGCTTTCTGGTTGTGGAAAGTGGTTCTGTGCCACAGTGTGTTTGTTTACCTTCTTGCATACCTTTGACCTGCACCTTTTGACCTGCCCTGCAGTGGTAGCCATTTACGACTACGCCAAGGATAAGGATGACGAGCTGTCCTTCATGGAGGGAGCCATCATCTACATCGTGAAGAAGAACGACGACGGCTGGTTCGAGGGCGTGTGCAACGGCGTCACTGGCCTGTTTCCCGGCAACTATGTAGAATCGATTATTCACTACGCAGACTAAACACGGAAATAAAACCGAGAGATACCACGTCGCGGTATAGTCGCGCAAGGCTGCGCTCAAATGTCCGTTCCTGACGAATGTTAAAATAACGGGGGGGGGGGGCGCGGAATCGACAATGTTTATTTTGTATGGGGGTGGCAGCGAGGGGTAATTGTAAATGGGGTAGAAGCTCTGTGGCAGAGGGGCTTCTGAAGATGACGTCTGACGTAGTTGTTCTGTGTAGATACGGTGAGCTTGATCCTTCTCGTGCTCTTACGGTGAACGCCGTGGCGTCTTCAGCCCTGAGCTCGTAGTCTTGTGTGCTTTTGAAAACGGCCCCAACCAAACCCAGTCACACAACGCTGATGGATTTGGGACACAGAATACAAGTCAGATATAAAAAAAACAATCATAATTTGGTCTTTTGATCTCGAGGCACAAAGTCTGAAATGTATTAGTTTTACTTCAAGCATGCCTGCAAATTTAGGATATGTATTGTAACCTCAACAAGAATTCCATTATGTTTTAAATGTACAGTGAGCACTCATTTTGTTTTTATTTTTTTATTTTTCCTTTTGGTCCGAGGTACTTGAAGGTATTTCTGGACACTTTTATATTCTTTTATCATTCGATATAAATTTCATATTTCCCCTAAGTTTGTATGTGTAATGGTGCGTCTCTCATAGTTCTGTGCAGACACATGAGGGAGTGCTTTGTTTGGATATTGAATAACCTGCCAAGGTGTTTTGTTTTTTTGTTTTTTTCTTGTAGGCATTTGCCATGACGAACAAATCGTATTGTCTGTTGATGGGCTTAAACATGTAGACAGTAATAGATCTAAAATACTTTACTTAGTAGTCAGTATGCCAGTAATGGAGCTTACCCACTGTTGCATTAAAAAAAAAAAAAACACAGCACCTGTAGTTATACTAGAGATGAACTTTTGGCTTCACTTCTCTGTATAGGACAATGAGCAAAACAATATTCCTGGTCTGAACTGGTCTGGTTTCATAATTCAGGTCTCCACCATCCTGGCATCTTTTACTTTTTGTAACTGAATTTTTTACTCCTCACTTCCTTCTCTGTACATCAAGTCTTAAGCGGTCTTGTTTCCACAGCGGTGTTGGGTGTTCCTGACCCCCAGCCGTGGTCATCCCTTTCAGTGGAGGATACTGCAGCAAAGTTCTCTCACTTTGTTATATTAAACGTTTGAAGTGCTTCAAATGAATCTGGATGGACAGAATCATCAAAGCTGGCCTCTGTCCAGAATTTGTATTTATATGTTGATTGAAGAATGAAATGTACAGTCTTTTATAATAAATCACTCTCCTATGTAAAAACTACGTGCATGTTGATTGGGGAGAAAAACGACCACAGACGGGAACGTCATTACTTAAAAAAAAATCTCATTTAATAGCAACACACGGTTATTGTGCACTTAAGGCCTCGTAGTTACTGAGCACTTGATGCAGAAGTGCACTGATAACGTCTACAAACACACGCTGGTCACAGTTTGGTTTTTGCACTACGGACACACCTCCAGGTAACACACAGGTGTTCAACAATCGAATGCACCGGCCTGTCGACCACAAGACCCCCCACCCTGTGGGTACAGTAACATACAGTAACCGTTTTAGCATTTTGTCATCGTCTTGATTTTCATTCCAGTGCCAGAAGGTCACAGGATTGTAGTGTCTCCTCTTCTTTATACACCTGATCCACGTTACGGCCGATGAGGTGTGGCGAGGGTCCAGGTCTGGCCGTCGCGATCCGAGGCCCTACAGAGTTCAGTTGCAACCCCAGTCTAGCACGTTTGATCCACTTAAACAAGACCAGGCTTGAAATTAAACTCTCGAGGGCCGCAGGTCTCAAGCACCCCTGACTCGGTTAAAGAAGGGAACACACTAGACGGCTCTGTGACTCTTCACACAGCAGAAGTGGTTACGGGCACGGAAGTTCATTCTGTCGATATAGCGCACAGTCCGCTATAAGCACTGTGGGTGATGGTTTCAAAGCAGGTGTCCTACAGGACAGAAGTGGAGTGCAACAACCCTGCTGTGTGTGAGGCGCAGGGCCTTCCATGACCTTTGGCGCCGTGGCCTGGGCACAGGAGTAGCTGCCTGAGGTGGTGGTACTTGGGGGACGTGGGCTCACTTGTTCCGGGTCAGCACCAGCTCGGTGAGTCGGATCAGTGCGTCACGCTCGGTGGATGGCCGGAGCTGGCTGATTTGACGGATGGCCTCCCTGCAGTAACGCTGGGCGAGGTAGTTGGTCTTCTCCACACCATCGCTCTGAGACAGAGATATTGATCATCAATAATGAGATGATGAAATAAATAAATGGAAAAGTATTTAATTACTTTAGAATTTGGATAAGATTTTGCTTTTGTTGTTGTTGGGAATGCTGTTCTTGTTGGGAATGCTGTTGTTGGGAATGCTGCAACTTGCACGTTTATCAGCGTGACGGCGTGTGAACTCTGGGACTCGCGCGCGTGTCGTTACCTGTTCCAGCAGCTCCGGATCACGTAACAGAGACCAGCTGCTCTTACCTCCAGGACGAATCGCCAAGCCCGGTCCACATCGCCTTCGGAACAGAACCGTCTCATAATCATGGCGTGTAATTCTGGAAACTGTTGAGGCAGAGAGAAAGGCTAGAGTTGTTTACAAGGAGACATGGTAGAAGTGGAGTCATTATAATCGCAGACACTCAATGTTTGGACTTTGACCCTCATCTTAGGTTACGCAAGCTCCATTACGTTTATGGTTACTGATGTTTTAGCAAGATATTGCTATATGGATGTGCCAGTATAAATAATCTGAACCTTCTGACAGGCAAACAGGACGGGTCCGGTGGCCAATCCCAGCTTGAGGTCGGCACCGGACGGTTTCCCCAGCTGGTTAGCGCACACGGTGAAGTCCAGAACGTCGTCCACCAGCTGGATGTGATCAACAACAAACAACACCTCCATCTTCACAGATGTCCTCCACTGTATTTGTTGTTACAGCAGTGGCAACTTCTAACTGAAGTTACATAACGGCACAAGTATAGGCTAGAAATTACACGCACATTTATAATACAAATGTCTGCTTTGGAAATCAGAGTTTCTGATTCCTGTATGCAGCAGTAGTTCTGCTCGGTACAGTTTAGCGTTTGCTCAACACGCCCATGTTCACCTCATTAAGGGCTGTTAGTCAGCTGTGGAGACGTGGAAAAACCTTCAACCTTGCAACTCCGGGAGCACAAGCGCAAGCTGCAGACTTTGATCAGTTTTGTTTTTATTGTCGCTGTGAATTACACAGTGTACAAAACGTTACCTGAAAGGCGATGCCCACGTTCCGGCCGTACTGATACGCTATTTCGTGCACCTGGGGGTCAGAGTTCACCAGGATGGAGACCTGCAGCCGCAGAGGAGACAAGGCCGTTAAGCGTCCCCGTCCCCTGCCACTGCAGCGTCTCCTTCCTGCGACAGAAGAACGTACATACTGCTTTACAGCTATTGGCAATCAAGCTTGCCGTCTTCTTGAAGGTCTTCTCTAGGTAGTGGCGAAATCGCTCGTTTTCGCTATCTTTGGATCCGAGCTGCATGAATTCACCTGCAAAATGCATCGTCAGTTGAAACGTCAGTTGAGTGAAATTTTCTGAACTTTTGATAGTCGCAGTAATTTAGAAGCTCATTGGAAATAACAAAAAACAATAACAATGAGAGCTAAGGGGGACCAATCAGTGCAGTTCGTTTACATGTCATTTGCATACAATTAGCTTGTTCCCCAATAGCCGGCCTAGACCGATTATTATTATTTCTTTTTTAGTTTTCATGTACTTGTGTTTTCAACGAGTAACAAAAGTACAAATTTCCAATTACTTTGACCTTGTACCTCTGACGAGGTCCTCAATGACCTGGGTCAGCACAGACACGACTGCGGTGTTCCCGATGCGTGCGAGAGCCATGGACGCTGCAGAGAGAATGAAATCTCCTGCCAGGATAGCCTTGAGACAAGGGGAGAGACCACATGTTCATGCCATTTTCAACCCTCCATGTCCTTTAACAGTACCCCTCTGTCTACATCTAAACCAGCGCCCCCTGAAGGAGAGGGTAGTGTGACGGAAACTGTCGTTCAGGAGGGCAGGTGTGTGTGTGTGTGTGTGCGCGCGCGCGGAGAGGTTCGAGCACACATTCACCCTGGAAGCCCTGGGGTCAACGCCAGGCACAACTGATGCCGTCCGCCTTTGATCGACATTTTTCTTTTTTTACAAATCAGCGTAGCTATCAAGGTCTGCATGCTGGGATGCACCAAGGTCAAGGGTGTCCAAACCTGGGACTGAAAACCCCTGAAACAGGTTTCTGATCTCACTCACTTTCCTTTCCCCCCACACTTCATTGATGGTGGTTTTTCCCCGCCGCGTGTCTGCCCCGTCGATGACGTCATCGTGCACCAGGCTGGCAGTGTGGATCATCTCTGAGATCATTGCTATGGACCTCTGGGCTGGCAGCAGATCCCTGGGTCATGAGCACAAAACGCAGTTCAACAAATCTACAAACCGGAAACTTAACTGTACTGGTTGTTAGAAACTTTGGTTTATGTGAATGAGATGAACGTGGGGAGATATCGGACTACTCTTATTGTCTTGTGTGCATTTTGTGTCTAATGTGTCTTGGGTGTTGTACTCGTCTTGGCACTGCCCAGCGGGTCTCAGTTTGATCGGTTGGTTGTTTGCAGGATTGAGGAAGAGCAAGTCTGTAGAACTCACGCAGTTCTGTGGCTGTGGATGTTACAGGCTCTGGCCATGAGCACAACGATCATGGGGCGCAAAGCCTTGCCCTTCCCGTCAAAGTAATACTCGCACAGGGCTCTCAGCTCGGCCGTGGACACGAGCAATTCCTGGAGCCGTTAAACAAAGAGGGGTAGTGCCAGAGCACAATTAGCGCCCGGACGATTTAAACTGCGGATATGAGCTGTCATCATTCCTATTCCAGATATGCCATTTCCAGGTAACATGCATGGTCTTTGTGTTATGGTATTCCAGCTTTTAAAAACCCAACACATACCTTTTTTATATCTTCATATAAATGAATCAGATCCTTTTGTGCAAGTGAAAAGGGATCTTTCAGCTTCGCATCGCTGTGTGTTCTACAACAGCAAACCCTTGGAGCGGAGTAAAAACTATTCCTATATCTGGACAACAGAACAGGAAAGGAGACAAGATGTTAATAAGAGCAGGTCACGTCCTGTCACTACAGCTAATTATCTGACGTGAAATTGGATGCTGGCTTGTTTTGCTTCAGATACTAACCTTGTAAAAGGCTTTGGCCTAGTGGTATTATGGACACGCCTGAC
Source organism: Electrophorus electricus (assembly GCF_041902795.1). Taxonomy (NCBI): domain Eukaryota; kingdom Metazoa; phylum Chordata; class Actinopteri; order Gymnotiformes; family Gymnotidae; genus Electrophorus; species Electrophorus electricus. The sequence continues at coordinate 1,712,243 of NC_137510.1, read as the reverse complement.
AGGAACCCACACCTGCAGACACACGCGTTACAGGTGAAGTGAAGGCTCACAAGTACTCTAAATTTTAAAGTGGCAGACTGCGGGGTGAGTAACGTGCCACTGTGCGACTACTCGTTCTAGTTAAAGCAGCGCTTGGCGGAAGCTGACTAGACCGTCTTGCCCTCTGGCGCTACGGTACCGATCTGCTTAATCCAAATCTGAAGAGCCAAATCTGTCCTGCTCATCTCATCTCGTACCACCTTGAGTGACAGTGGAAGCTCAGTGGTGAAGGTACTTGACTAGTAATCAGAAGGTTGCTGGTTCAAGCTCCACCACTGCCAAGTTGCCACTGTTGGGCCCCTGAGCAAGACCCTCAACCCTCATTTGCTCAAGTTGTACTCAGACATAATTGTAAATCGCTTTTGGATAAAAGCGTCAGATAAATGTCTACAAATGTAAATGTTAACCTCGACCCGTAAGCATTACATGAATGAAGCATGTCCACTCTTCCACTTGTGCAGTGCTGCGTGCACCGGGTGACCTTCTCGCGCGTGCCGGCACGCCCGAGATGATCTTGAAACTCGCTGCTTACCCGCGCGCCGCGCACGTCGCCCGCGGGCGCCAGGGTCGCAGCGCGCGGCAGGTGTCCGCTCGCTCCGGGCACGCTCCAGCTCCTCCAGCTCCTCCAGCTGCTCCAGCTCCTGCAGCTCCGCCACTGCGCCGCCATGCTCACTCCCAGACCGAAGACGCGCCCCATGAACCGGAAGTGCTCAGAGAGGCTCGTTTGACGTAAGAAGGTGCGAGTTTGAACCTTTAGGCTGCACGCGCGCCTGTCGGTAAAATTGTATCTTCAAACGTCAACGCGTTAAAGCAATTTTAGTTGAAAAATAAATAATAAAAATGATTTTTTTTTTTAAGTTAAAAATAATAATCACGTGGCTGGAACGTGACGCATGACGCGCTGGAACGGGGCAGGACCGTTCCGAATGGTCTGGCACGCGACTGTATTGTTATTTTAGTGTGTCAAACTGGACATGTGGAGGCATCAAGGAGAAGAAACGCTCCGGAGTTTCGGACGCTTCAACGCGCTGCCTTTTTTCTTTTTTTGCCGGTTTTCTGTAGTCCTGAATCTTTTATCGGCCCAACCAGGAATAAAGGCCAAAGGTTTCAGGATGCTTGGTTTGCTCATCACTAGTGTGAAGCACAGCTACTTGGATTATGTGGAAAGCAGTAAAACCGCTTTTTATTCAGTGCTGGTAAATGAAACAGCACATATGATCATAAAGAGGAGGTCTGTGAGGTTGACTCACGGTGGGAGTATTTTTCTTCAAGGCAGAATTTTAGTTGTCTTGCATTTTGTCATTCATTTATCTTAATGGTGTAACCCAGTGTATGTGGCTGACTACGGAGGGAGGGTTAACGCAACGAGAGGCACAGCTGATTGGCTCATAATCAGTAGTGATCAACAAAGACTGAACTGTCGCACACACCTAGACTTTAACAAAAGCATCAATATTATTTTCAGTTTTAACCAGACACTCGATGTGATGATGTTAAAAGGTGTTGCATCTCATACCTCTCAAGGCTGACAGAGTACTGAGAACCTGTCCAGAAATCTACCCCTGACAAAAAAAACCATATAAATATTGAATTACATCCATGCAAGAATTTATTTCCAAAACAAAACCTTTTCCATATATACACCTATGTTTATTTGGAATGCTTCCCCTTCATGTCCCAACATGAGTTTTTTTGTTTACTCTCTGTGCCCACAGGTGCTCCCCACGTGTGACCTCCACACCTGTGCAGAAAAGCGTCCCAGATGGCTGCCGCGTGAAGCGGGCTGAGAACGGCGACAGTGCGCAGAGCTGTCGTCACGGCAATGGGGGATGACTGAAAAAAACTAAAATATATCATTTATATTAAATTTTAATGAACCCCTATGGTCCAGTGGAATAAATGCATGTGGTATTTCATAGTTTAAATATGAGTATTTTTATGGAATGTGATAAAGAGTGAAAATGTTTCGCTATTCCTCCCTGCATCTCTCCATTATTCTGTCAGGTTTCACGAACTATTTAAAGTGAAATTAGACCTTCTAGGAGATGGAGAGTAACACATATCTGATGACACTTATGCTAAAATAAGGTGCGCATAAGTCCTCTTCTCCTGTGTGGCTGTTTCTGCAAAGCTCTGACCATTCTTGACCATCCCTGCCTTCTCACACACCACAACTGATCAATCACGTACATGCCCTACATGCAACCATTGGTCAGATTGCTTGTGTGTGTGTGTGGCTGCTTCACAGAAACGTATGGCTAAAGAGCATACATTACATTTACCCTCTATATGATTTTTTTTGTATGGAACCATAACAAGGCCTAAAAACACCCAATCACAGAGCTGATAGTGACGCGCTGAGGGTTGGGCTCGTTAAACACCCAATCACAGAGCTGATAGTGACGAGCTGCGGGTTTGGCTCGTTAAACACCCAATCACAGAGCGGATAGTGACGAGCTGAGGGTTGGGCTCGTTAAACACCCAATCACAGAGCGGATAGTGACGCGCTGAGGGTTGGGCTCGTTAAACACCCAATCACAGAGCGGATAGTGACGCGCTGAGGGTTGGGCTCGTTAAACACCCAATCACAGAGCGGATAGTGACGCGCTGAGGGTTGGGCTCGTTAAACACCCAATCACAGAGCGGATAGTGACGAGTTGAGGGTTGGGCTTGTTAAACACCCAATCACAGAGCGGATAGTGACGCACTGAGGGTTGGGCTAGTTAAATGTGATTTTAATGACATGATCACTGTTGTGCGTTTTCCTGTTTTCTGGACGTGACCTCTCCTTCTTTGTGTGTTTTCCTGTTTTCTGGACGTGACCTCTCCTTCTTTGTGCATTTTCTTGTTTTCTGGACGTGACCTCTCCTTCTTTGTGCGTTTTCCTGTTTTCTGGACGTGACCTCTCCTTCTTTGTGTGTTTTCCTGTTTTCTGTTGTCCATCCCCAGTAGAACTCTATTACCCAAGTGTGACAAATGAAGGCAGCATAACAGTACCAAGGCCTTTACTACCTTGATATTGCACATTAGATGAAAATAAGCTAAATCTCTAAATAAATTTTAGAGGAAACATACTTTTCTTTAAGATTGTGAGAAGCTGAGCTAATGTTTGATATTGTGTCAGTATGTCACCATTTTCTTCCTCTCGAATTAGATAATATGATGTCCGTATGAAGTCCATTCTTGTCTTTGATTATGCTCACACTTCAGATTATGTGTGTTCTGGTGTATGGGTGAATGTGTGCATGTGCATATGTGTTTTCTCACATGTTCACACACTCATGAGTATGACTAAGAGGGTCACACTGCCCCTTTTGTTTGTGACTTTGGGTCATACTGAACTTCTTCTGATATTAAACAGTAATCCCTACAGTCAGGGGGACTTCAGATGAGAAATGATGCGAGGCTGACAGGTAGGTGTGAAGTACTAGGATGTGTAGTTTCTCTTGTGTAGCATTAATAATTGAATTATTCATATCATTTTTTTTTTTGTGTAGGACCTAAATGGCCTTGTACATTCATATGCCATTTCCGTACGTCTTTTGTAAGCTGTATTGGTGAAATCTATGACATCTAACAGGATGGTTGAGTCTGCTGTTGGGAAAGCATAGAAAAACAGCTTCTCTGATGTGTTTCAAAAGTTCAAGAAACAATTCTGTCCTAAATGACTTTTCCTTAATTGCAAAACACAGAATTGTAGAAGAGATTCACCACGATACATATAGTTTAGGGGAAACTGGTCAGCGGTCATTTTAATAGAGAACTAAATTTTGTGTTTTTAATGGGGATATGAGATCCCTTAGTAAACTATCAAATAGAGACAGCAAAAGTAATAGACTCGAATGCGTTCAGTCTATGAAATGTAATTCTGCACTCTGGCCTGCAGGTGGAGCTGCTGCCGCACACTCAGGCGGAGCCTTGCGCGCGGCAGAAAGGGGGCGGAGATACGCAGCCGCACTTCCTGATAACGCGCGTGTGGCTGCTGACGCAAAGCTCGCGCCCTGGCGCGCGCTCAGATTACGTTCCTGAAGACCTCGAGCAGCAGGCCTGGGTGTTTCAGAGCACGTATGCAACTAAACCTGCGTAGGTATGAGGTGTGAAGTTGTATACGATTAAAATACAGCTGTAATTCTTTATTGTATTGAAAGTCTGATGTGCGAGCAAGCTCACAAATCATGTTTATTCCAGAGAGGTGGGTGAGGTACTTAATTCTATGGATTCATACTAACTACTTTTGAGTACATCAAAGCATGTGTGGATAAATTAATTACTTTAAACATACATTTATTATAATATATAACCCCATTTCCTAACTGCCAGTTCATCTAAAACTGTGTTCTGTAGCTACAATATTATATACCCCAAAAAAAAGAATTAAAAATGTCACATATGTACAGCATATATACTAAGAGGTAAACTCCGGAACAGGTGAAAATGTTCTACAACAATGCATTAATTTGTGAACCTCAAACTTTCCATCACAGAACCGGACCGAAAGGTTTCCGCATCTTCCAGCTGGTTCTTTCACTGGCCGCTGCGTTTTTTCTGCATAGCAACCATCAGTTCTGACATGAAATCGCCACCGGAGGGCGCTGTCGCAGACGGCGTAGTTCGTGTTGGCGGCGGGGGCCCAACTTTCTTGACTTTGGGGGTTGGATGGGGTGCGGTAGCAGTAGCGGGTGGAGGAGGGGGTGGAGGAGGAGGAGGCAGCTCTCCACCTTCGAATGGCGGGTTAAAGACAGGAGGCGGAGAGGGGTGGTTGGTTTGTGGAGGAGGGGGTGGGGGTGGAGGGAGCTCACAGGCAAAAGATGGAGGTGGTGGAGGCAGGAAGTCAGGGGGTGGCTCCATGTCGTCGATGGGGGGTGGAGGAAGGGGCAGTTCAGGGGGTGGAGGAAGGAATGCCGGTTGTGGGTATTCAAGGGCGGAGCTGAGCGGCGGAGGCTCCGCCCTGACTGGCATGGGAGGTGGAGGAGGCATCATGGGGTCGGGGGGTGGAGGGGGCAATACGTTCGTCGAGGGTGGAGGTGGGAAAGACGCCTGGTTGCTAGGGCCCTTAAAAAAAAACAAAAAACATTTAATTATGGTGAATATTGAGCCTTATATTACTGCCATAATCAGGAATATCTCATTCATATGTAACAACTGAGTTTTAAGAAGGCAGAAACGAATCTAGTGTTTCTGTAATACTTCCTCATTTGGTAAACAAACATTGCTCTGAGCATGTACTGATGTGTGCTATAGCTGCTTTTGTGTCTGTGACCAGAGTGAATGGTTCACCTTTGGTACCATCTCTGTTTGAGGTTGGGGTACATGTCCATTGGCAGCTTTCACTAGAAAGGAACAAAATATATTAACTATTTAACCATTTAATTCACACACATTCATACATACAGTCATACACACACACACACACAAAACAGTATTTCATAAAAGAACACATGTTGATTGAAGGTGAAAGCCTTTGTGAAAAGTTCTGGGCACCTTTTGGTGTTGGAGAGGGCGTAGGTGCGTTGGAGGTGGATGGACTTGGCTGCTGGTTCAGGTTGGTCCAAATTGACGAGAGAGAAGACCTCCTCACAGCACTCCTGTAGTTCTCATATAATGCCTTTCCATACTAGAGGTGTGAGTCAAGCACACATGGAGATGACATTTCTAAGACAGCAGTGTGTTTAACTACAAGTCCTTGATTTTGACCTTATAGACCCGAGCTGGTCCATGTTTTGGTTCTGTCTCAGTTACTTGTACACAGGAGACCCAGAATCGAGGGTTGTTGATGCCAGCTCGCCACACACAAACAAGTCAGTGCACTAAACCAAAGTGCTCTGCTTCTCAAAGAATTAAAAGCATACTGACTTATACAGTAGAAGAATACCTCAGATAACCTACAGTATTTTACAAACAGGAAAAGAAACAGTAGTGTATTTGGCTCACCTTAGCAATACGGATCCCTGTTACCCACAATTCCATGGCCCACTGATCATCACAGCACAGGTACTTGATGTACTGGGACTCCTTTTGGATCTGAGGGTGCTGGAGATGAATTACACAGGTCTCATTACCACTGTGGCCTAGTAGCTGACTTACAGTTATTCCTCAGGATATGGTTTAGTCAGTCAGTCAGACAGACAGACAGACTGACTGACTGTCTGTTTGTCAGTCACTGCACACAGTACTAGTGCAGGGTAATGACACGCAGTTCTCTACTAGAAAATGGTGACTAGAGCAAACTGTAATCAGAGCGATGAGAAGAATAACAAGGTCCTTCATCAGCGGAAGGTTCGAGAACGTGGACACGCTTGTTTCCTAACTTGTTTCCACGCTTGTTTCCTACTGCTCCCATAGCAACATAATTCAAATATGTGCATTGTTTGTTGCTTGTCTGTGTAGAGCAGAAATTGCAGTGTGAAATGGTTCATCCATGGTTTCTTCATGAAATGAATAAATAAGTGTCTGGGGTGTGATAACAATAAAGACTTGCTGAAGATTTTGTGCTGAATTGCGAGACTGCTTGGTAATATTTTGTGGTTGCACTGTCTGCGTTGTTTACTCATAATGGAATGCTAGGAGCTATAGCTGACTTGTAGCCCTGACTTAGTTATTATTTTTTATATATAGATAGACACAAAGTGTGGTGTGTGTGTGTGTGTGTGTGTGTGTGTGTGTGTGTGTGCGTGTGTGCATGTGTGTGTGTGTGTGTGTGTGTGTGTGTGTGCATGTGTGTGTGTGCATGTGTGCGTGTGTGTGTGTGTGTGTGCATGTGTGTATGCTCACTTTCATATCTGGGACAAACATCTATCTATATATAAACACATCACACTCATATATACTTATATATACTTATATACACTTATATACACACATCACACTTTTATATTTATATATATATATATATATATATATATATATATATATATATATATATATATATATATATATATATATATATATATATGTATATATAAGTATATAAGTATATAAGTATATATATATGTGTGTGTGTGTGTGTGTGTGTGTGTGTGTGTGTGTGTGTGTGTGTGTGTGTGTGTGTGAGTGTGTGTGTGAGTGTGTGTGTGATGTGTGTGTGTGTGTGTGTGTGAGTGTGTGTGTGTGTGTGTGTGTGTGTGTGTGTGTGTGTGTGTGTGCGTGTGTGAGTGTGTGTGTGTGTGTGTGTGTGTGTGTGTGTGTGTGCGCACATGCGTTCGCA
>NC_137510.1:1682500-1700000 GCF_041902795.1 Electrophorus electricus | reverse complement strand
ACACAGGCACCAGTCCACGCTGCCAGTACAGTGCGTCTTCTCGAACAGGCTGTCTATCACGTCCCGCACCGTCTGTCTCTCGTCCACCATCAGGGTCTTGGAGCTGCCATCTGTCATCTCCACCTTCACTATCAACTGCGCGGGGGCAAAATAGCACATCACGTTACACACTGTCCACGTGCACACTCTGCTGTAACCACCGCGGATGTGGCGATGCTCATGTAGACCTTGCACGTGGATAATGTTACGGTTAAGGCATGTGCCAGCTCTGGGCGTAGGGGTCCTCACATTTTTGCTTGTTTGTTAAAGGAAATCATCTCAGCCTCCCTGACTTTAAATTACATCTGAAAATTCAGGGTCATGTTATCTATTCATTATCAGATTATCAGGCAAATCCATGTTAGATGTTACCTATTTACTGTTAACATTTAATGCTTAAATGACATAATAACAGTATAAGTGTAACTAAAGTTTCACATGCGACATTTTCGTATTCTGTATTCCCCAGAATAATTTCGTTTTTAATGATGAAACAATTCATGTGACATTCTTAGCTTCTATTGAGGAAACGAAACAAAGAATTTAATTTCCAAACAAGCCTGACTGACCCTAACCATCCTGGAGGCGTAGGAAGACGGCCACGCCTGACCTGACAGCTGAAAAAGCTCATATCACTATTCAGAAATAAAAGACCACTGAGAGGAATGCTGTCAAATGTCAGGAGATGTATATCCTTCTAAAATCTGTTTCCTGTGTGCCAGAAGATTCCGGCTTGGGCCGCACATTTCGCTTGGTTTTGTCTGTGGGGAGGAAACACGGCTGCGGTGTTTCACTGCTCGTGGTATACCTGCATGATGGCAGACATCCTTTATTCTGATTAATGGGTTTCAGAGAAATGGTTGAAAAAAGATGAAATGAAAAAGCATCGGTATTACCTGAGAAACATGAATAATTCTGGGAACTATAGATGACATATATGATGTATATATGGGGTGCCATTCATTATATCTAATGTAAGAGATTTTTTAATGTTTCCTGATAGCTTTCACTACAACAGATGCTATGGGAGAAGAACAAAAGTCTGTGACTAAAGTCTGTGTAACAGTCAGGGCTGTTATTAGCAACACCAAAAAAACACACCATGAATCTTCTCTGCGGGTAGGCGGGCCTCCACATCTGTCAATCACTTTTCAGGAGCACGCGACACGTTGAAGGGGAGACTAAACAAAAGCGATTGTTTTAAAGGGCTTTGGAGAAAGGTATGAAAGAATGGTGTGTGGTCGGGTCCGTCACTGGTTCACCTCTGGCAAAGGTGAAGAAGAACCTTTCTCAGTGGTGTTTCTGAGACATTTTATTCAGAGCTTGAGCTAGAGTGAGCTATGTTACTGGAATATTGGTTGTTTAAGCCTCCTGACTATCCCTGAATGTTTTGTCCTACGCCACAGATGTTTTCCAATTGTAGAAAGCCCCATGGACAACTTCAGCTGAACAACAGAATGCGTATGTGTCTGACACTGAATAGACGCATGGCTGTGTTATTCCCCACCACTTACAGTTAATAGCGTCTGCATCCTCCATCATGCATCCTTTCAGAAACTTAGGAGCGATTTGACATTCTCACCTTCTTCACTTTGGCCTCCTTCAGCTTCTCCAGGGCGAGTTTAATTTTGTCTGCTTTCATCTGCGCTTCCGCGTCCTCCTGAACACACCAAAGTTCAGCAAAGGTCAGCTTACACACGCTCCACAGTCCCTCCAGCAAGGCATGGCAGCAAGCTCGAGGCCCGGTACCTGCCGCCTCTTATGCATGAGGGTCACTGCAAGGAACCACACACCATTCATGCCCCTCCCCACGTTGCAGGTCTTGGTAAACACCAGTGGACCGTTTTCTAGACTGACCTCTAATGATCGGTATATGATATGTTTTCTAGACTGGTCTAGATGGAAGCCCATGTCTGGTGCCCAGTGTCTTACTTTGTGCAGCACATTCAAAGGTGTACGGCACCAGCGAGTCAACACAAACCAGGCGTGGTTGTTTTCACGGTGAAAATATGCGTTTCATTTCTCGAGCCTTACAGTAAATGTGCTGATAAATAGAAGTTAGAGATGCAATGTTTGTTATGCAATAAATTGAAGAGATTTGCTGCTGAAGTGCTTTCACCAAAATGTGCTTCCACCGTTCTCTTCCTGTGCACTAAACAGGGTGTGCACGCTCCTGCACTGATCCTGACTTTCTATGGTTGCAGATCCAGAACCTTGGGTTCATATACTGTGTATGTTTGTGTGTGTGCGTGTGTGTGTGTTACACCCTGTTTCTTTCTCATAGAACAATAACACAGTTTACTATAACACAGGCTGTAGCATGCAAGAATGAAGCCTGTGTTTCCAGTGTAATATTTCTCAATCCTTTGAGAAAATGTAAACTAAACAGACCTGTACTGACAGGGGCCTAAAAGATGAAGTATTTTAAATATTGCATAATTATTTCTGAAATGCTATGTACACTAGAAGCAACAATCACACTGATAGTACCTTACAACTTTCACAGTAAACCGTGACCAGCGTTATCTGGTGGGAAATTGCTTTCGAATGCATGCATGCAATTGCGTGTGTGGGTGTGTGTGCCCGTGAGTGTGAAGGAGTGTGTGAGGGTGTGGGTGGGTGTGCATATGTGACTCAGAGTGTAACTTACTGGAGATATTTTCGAGCACGGCGTGGATGGGGGTGGTAGCGTTGTGTTAGCGGCCGTAGAAGTGAAACTCGCACTGTTGCTATGAACAGGAGGTTCAGCCTTAGGCTGTGGGGGCGGAGGTGCAAAGGGGCCAGCAGGATCAAACTCAGCTCTGGGAGGCGCGGAAGGCGCGGGAGCCGTGGGAGCCGGGAGCTCCTGTACTCCACCTCTTTCTGCAGCGAACTTCTCCTCGGTGGCGCTAAGATCCGCCACCAGGTCGGCCATCAGCGCGTCCAGGTCATTGTCCTCAAGTTCATGTAGGGATGCTTGGAAGACAAGAAGACAAACGGGAGGGAAATTAAACAACGTTGAAGGGGACAGCAGGCTTATCAGACTGGTGTCTGCACTGTAGCCAGACCTTTCAGACACAAAGCTGCAGGGTTCTGCATCACTTGGCCTGTGCAATGTTATGGCTAATTAATAGCATATTTCTTATGAAAAGTGACATATTTGATGAATAGGGCCGCCAAGCATAGGTTAAGAGTCTGTCATGAACTGCCGTGAGGTTGGAAACAGAACACCTCATCCCAGAACCACGTGTTCCAGGCCCATTTACCATTCAGATCTGTGAAGCCAATGGAGAGGTTGACTTGCTGGCTGGACTGGACGGTAACTGGGGACTCTGGAACTTCATCTGCTAGGCTCTGACAAAACGCACAAAAAGGACAGATTGGCTCACAGATATCATCTACATCACCCACACACCCATGTATCTTCACAATATCATTTTCAACAGAGGAACTCTCCATTCTTTGAACTCCTGTGAACTTTATTTACATATAAGAAGCATCTTTACAGCATGTTGATGCATGAATAGAGGAGGTTTTGGGTGAGGCATTTCTAAGCTTCTTGCTCTGAACTGGCCAGCAACATGTTCCCATCTTGTCAACAGTCCAAACTTTTCTGGGCACCACAGAGAAGACCACACGTATTTGAGTGCTACTGTGTCAGGTGTCAAGTGAACTGCACACTCTGTACTGTGCCACAGGAGAATTGAAACTATGTAAAAAACTCAAAGATGCCCCTTGTAATTTTAAATTAGACAAAGGGACTCACAGATAAAAACTCTAACACATAGGAAATCTTGATAAACCTTCAAACACCAGTTATTGAGAATACTACTGAAACCTCAGAGCAGGTGGGAACATAAGCTTCGGTCACTGACCAACAGTGGCCAGGGTCATTATGGCGTGACGGCTATGAGACGGCATGAAAGGTCTTACCAGCGTGAGGAGATCCATCTCCTGGAGCATGTCAGTGAACATGGCGTCGATATCCTCCATCTACGGCAGACCAGAAAGAGTTCACACACGTTACGAGAGATTCTCCCCCTTAAAATCAGCTTTGCTGTTTTTAATGCAGCAAGTGGCTCTTAGGAGTCACAAATCTAGACGAACAGAACAAGAAGAAGGAAAGAAAAACGGATCAGCTAAGAAAACGCAGAAAAAGGACGTGAAGAGTGTCTGCAGTGCGAAGTCTCTCCGAACACCACGTAGAACTACATTTATCTGTGATCACAGCTGTCAGGGTGAGAATTCTGTCACCGAACGTTTGGTTCCATGACCTTTTAATTTGCAGATTTTTGTGATTTTTGACAGCAGTCTCTGTAGGTCTCGATATACATCTGTGCTCATGTGCAAACTGTTGCTATATGTAGCCCAGAGGCAGAAGTTGTGCAACACCTAACACACGGCCTCAAGATGAAAGTCAGCTTTGCGCATCTCCTCTAGGCATGCGTTCTTTGTCAGGACATGCAGGCTTTGGAAAAGTGACACGTATGATGGCATACTCAGTTAAATATGACCTGAATATGACCGAAATCCTCCCCAACAACAACTATTAGTGCTACTCTTAACACTAATAATTAATTATTAGTAGTAGCATTAATATTCTATTGCTGGGATGATTAATATTAATGCTATTATCTCTCTTGTACACAAACTGCCGCTGCTGGAAATGTCTTGTGTTTCCTACTCTTTCTTCAAAAAGACTGCTGAATCGAGCCCAGATTGCGTCAAAGTGAAAACAAAGGCTCAAAACCGAGAAGCCAAGCTGCAACCAATTATATCCCCTCCCCTCCAAGCAAAGCCAGGCTGCTGTGATGTCAGCCTGCCCTTCCAGAATACCAGTGAAACCTGTGTCCAATCAGGTCCTCCTCAGCTTCCTCTGAGAGGACTCCTCCGGGTTCTCTCTGAGACAATCTCTAGACACGAGTCAGACAGACACGCTCCACACTTACCCTCATACATTACTGCTGCCACAAAGGAGATTGGACTCGCTATATGATATAATGCTTGAGTCGGGACAAGGTAGATAACAATGAACCTTGTTTTGTTTTGTTTTTTTAGGGCGGGGGAGGAGTTGAGAAGTTGGGGTACTAAAATGAAAAGTTAAAGCGAATATTTAGCTGCTTCTAACCTTTCAATCAAGTGTCTCATTAAGCTAGTGAAGAAAAGCAGGTTTAAGACTGTCCATCCTACTTCGGGGGCGTCCTTTCTGTCTGTAAAGCATCAGTGCCTACAGTGTATTAGTGGCAGGTGCTACATAACAACACAATACAATCGCACTTTTTGAGCTCATACTGCAGATCACCAAAAATCTATTTAAACCTTGGTACAAAAATAGCCCTGGTTGGAAGTGGAGCTTTGGCACGCTTGTTCAGCTTTGAGAAGGCCCAGCAGAAAGTTCTGCAGTTAGTGCATGACCTGATATGGTCAGCACATGCGCAAGGCCTCGTTTAGCAGAACAAATTTGTTCGGTGCACAAGCACTAAAAGGTCAGGCAGGTCTCATGAGTAAGGATATACAGCATCCACAATCAAGCCACTTCTCTTTCATATCAAACAACCTTTCTATTCATCTCGTCCCTTCCGTAACAAGGGTGTACGTTTATTTTTGTTGTATCAGATGACACAGATCTTTCCTGTGTGGTTTGAAACATGAGCAGGATTGCTTTATCTTAAAGATAATAAAAAACCCTCTTAAAAATAATATTATTAATATCATACCATGGTCAGAAACACACCTTCCTTCTGTAAACCCATACAATCTTAAGATATTTATTTCAGTAATCTCACAGAAATGCTTAATCCCGGTCATTAGTCACTAAACTCCGATCCGCCGCTCGGTTCGAACAGACGGAGTGCTAACCAGTCTGTTTTCCATGCTGGCAGTGTTGCACTGCTGGGACTGTGTCCTCAGGAAACGGTTAGTCAACTTCCCCTCTCTCGATGATGAAAGCAACAGTGAAGTTTCCAACAGGAAGCAGACAGCACCTCACAGGGCCCTGTTGCAACGTGTCTCTTCTTACATGTTTGTATGTCAATTTTAAAACGGTACAGCTTCACTCGGTGTGGAGTATATCTTGCAGCTCTAGTACGCGCCGATCCCTAATGCAGATTGCAGTCCGCTATTGCCTTGCTGATGGATTTGGTAGAGAATTTTTGCCGCACTCACGAATCTATTTTTCATATCATGGCATGTATGATGGCAGCATGACAGAATGAACAAAACTTTTTGTGTATCAGAATGGCCAGGCAGGTTGTTGGTATAGTGTAGTGGGTGACTGTGCTATCCCTCTTGAGGAGGGACCAGGGTTCAGACCCCCTCTGGGCAAATGCGCTATGCTATACTGATAAGAGTCCTTGGGCAAGACTCCTAACATTACATTCATTTATCGTGGTAACATGCTTGAAATTGTAAGTCCTTCTGGATAAGTGTGTTTGTAAGTCATCTCGTCTACAAACAGCTCCGCCTTTTTTCAGAGCAACAGTGAGATGCAACTACTTCTTCTTTCGTGATTTTCTGCATTTTTCCCAACGGTAGGTGCACTACACTGTCTGAGAGCGCAGAGTTAAACAGCTGGGCAGAGTGAAGCTACGGGTCCGGACGTTCCCTCTGTTATGGAGCAGAAGCTCCTACAGCTGCAGGGTACAAATGCGCTACATCGGCCAGTTAAGTGCACTAGCATGACCTAGATTTGTCTGAAAAACTACATCCTCGAAACTCACTGAAATGTAATAAAAGTCTCTGAATTAGATTTAAGTATAAAAATCAGCTGATGTCTATGAAATTTGATACCCTAGTTTTAAAAGAACAAAGATTTCTGTCTAATGATGTGTGATCTTACCCAAATCTATCACTGACATAGAAACTAACTTTTCTCTTACACTGGTGACCAAACACTACTGTGCCTGTCCTTCACCTACTGGTCATGTTTGTCTGCCATAGGACAAAACAAAAAGATATGCAATTTCCATGGCTGAGCGTCTCTGAGGCTGGATCACAAAGGCTGTCAGTACTGCACCCTTACATATAGATCCATGAGTACACATTACCACACCCCCAGGACTACATATGAAATTACAAACAAGTGGTTTGTACTTGTTTGTACGTTTTATCTCTCTCCACACACACGCGCACACACACACACACACATACACACACACGCGCACACACACACGCACACGCGCGCGCACACGCACGCACGCACGCACGCACACACGCGCGCGCGCGCACGCACGCACACGCACACACACGCACGCGCACGCACACACACACGCACACACACGCACACACACGCACACACACGCACGCACGCACGCACACACACACACACACACACACACACACACACACACACACAGATAGATAGACTAGGCAAGGTGCGTAAAAGAGCTAGGCCAACCTCACTTTACTATACCAAGTCATGATGCAGCATGTCCAAACCTACTTACAAAAACAGCAGAGCAGAACTCAAATCCAGCCTGAGCTACTGGAGGTGTTGTGTTGGAGGCTTGACAGCATTGTTCCTCTGTTAGTTCCAGCCAAAATTAAACTGACACATACTTTATATTTAACGGCCAAACAATGCAACAATATTTATTGCATATAAGCAAAAATACCTTTTATAAGGTGTGATAGCAGTAACTGTCGCATGGTATCAACCAGACTTGCTCAGGCACTGGTAGGGTCCCTGGTGCTGGCATGTCATCATTAGCTTTAGATAAAATAATTTCATAAATTTATTCATAAAATAAGTTTAATCAACTCATGACAGTACCAGAGGGAGGCTCTGGTTGATCTGGAATTAAGGTGAGAAGAACAAATATTTCCTTCACGGAAAATATTTAATCTTTTGGTGTGTTTCATCATCTTAACATAATATTACTTTTCTTTATATCATTATGAAATATGCAGAGTCCAGCTCAGTGTGGTGCTGTGTGTAGTTCTGGGTGTAGTGCTGTGTGTTATTCTGGGTGTAGTTCTGGGTGTAGTGCTGTGTGTTATTCTGGGTGTAGTTCTGGATGTTATTCTGGGTGTAGTTCTGGGTGTAGTGCTGTGTGTTATTCTGGGTGTAGTGCTGTGTGTTATTCTGGGTGTAGTTCTGTGTGTTATTCTGGGTGTAGTTCTGGATGTTATTCTGGGTGTAGTTCTGGGTGTAGTGCTGTATCTTATTCTGGGTGTAGTGCTGTGTGTTATTCTGGGTGTAGTTCTGGGTGTAGTGCTGTGTGTTATTCTGGGTGTAGTTCTGGATGTTATTCTGGGTGTAGTGCTGTGTGTTATTCTGGGTGTAGTTCTGGGTGTAGTGCTGTGTGTTATTCTGGGTGTAGTTCTGGGTGTTATTCTGGGTGTAGTTCTGGGTGTAGTTCTGGGTGTTATTCTGGGTGTAGTTCTGGGTGTTATTCTGGGTGTAGTTCTGGGTGTAGTTCTGTGCGGTCAGAGGTCTGGTATTTTCACAGTAGTGAGGGCTGATCATAGACTCCCAAACTGCTGGGAAATGGAAAATCTTCTTGATAATGGAAACTTTGAAAACAGTATCAAAATCTAAATAAATCCTTCTTAAAAAAAACTTTACACGGTCAAAAATAAATCTCAGTGACCAGCTCATATCCGCATGGCCTGAGTTTCTGAATCATGCTCTCTCTCTCACTCTGATACACGATCTATATTTACCCAAATCTGTCCCCAGCTGATCACATTTGAATGTGAGGGATTCAGTGCACCAACGTCCCTGCTAACATAACGTGGCAAAGCCAGAATGTCCAGAATGTGCTCCTCAGTTCGGAAGTACTTGGAACTGACATTTTAAAAGTAAAGCACTTTACACAGTCCAAAACAACAAAGATCTAAAGATATTCACTTTAGAATAGGTAGAAGACCTAAGAGTGCTCCCAACCTGCTCAGTCTACGTATTTTGCACTTATCGACACAGTGAAAGAGCTTCGTGTCTGGTGAGCTGATAAGAATACAATATCAGGTAAATGAAGCCTTTCTGCTCTGCGGTCATCTGTGTAACAATTACCTGTGTAACAAAAACACTTTTTAGTAGATTTGAACGAAATACCACAGAAAATTGCAGACTTGTGTGTACCGTTACATCTAGTACTATGACACCCTTCTACAACTGTGGTGATAGGATGAAACACACACAGAGAGAGAGAGAGAAAGAGAGAGAGAGAGAGAGAAAGAGAGAGAGAGAGAGAGAGAGAGAGAGCGCTTACCTTTAACGTAATCCTTTGGATTCAATTTATAAAGAATAGATTCATAAATAAATTCCTCAAAGAGTTACTTGAAGCAACGGTTCGTTCTTTTGGCAATTGCCCGTGTGTTTGACTCACTGACAGTTAGCTAACTTCCTGTTGTATGCGGAAGTTCAGGCCCAGACCTGTTCACTGCATTCCACTGAGTGGGGGCAGACAAACGGCAACTCATCTTCAGATTATACCCAACACCAACAGATTATACTCTCCCATGGATGAACAGAGAAAGGAAAGCTAACTGCCCCCCTGCTTGTAGGTGTGTGTGTGTATGTGTGTGTGTGTGTGTGTGTGTGTGTGTGTGTGTATGTGTGTGTGTGTGTGTGTATGTGTGTGTGTGTGTGTGTGTGTGTGTGTGTGTGTTTTGGCATGTTTCTTAAATGTTGTTGCTGTTGTTGTTTTTAAATAAATTGCAGTGTCATGGTTTTTGATATTTCAGCCGTGTGATGGAGAACTGGTGGTGATGTGAGTGAACTGCTTGTGTGATCTGCAGTGCCAGACAGAGCAGAGAGTCCGTGGAAGGAAAATTGGGGTTCAGTCTCACTTGGTGTTACTCGGCTAATGTGAAGATAATTGATTGCCTGTCGGAGGAGATCCTGCACACTACTTCAGTACGGCTCTTCTCTGCTGGGGGCTTAGCATGAAGCGCGAGGCTGTGGGAATGCAGATGAGCAGACAGGGAAAAGCCAGAGATGATTTGCCTCATGGGTAAATAAAGAGACAGAAGTGTGGTGTGAGTTGGGATATCCAGGACCGCTGCCTCCCACCTCACATATAGCTATGAAGGAAACTTGCTTTGTTACAATGTCTGTTGCAAAAAGGCAGTGGACCAATAAAATTGACCTGAAGTTGAGAAATGCTAAAATGTGGAACCATGAGCAAGTCATTTGTTTAAGACAAGTCTCAGTATCAGGTGTCTGATGCAGAATCAGATGGCATTGTTGTAAGAAACTGGAAAGGACTTTGCATTGTTTGATATCACTGGCTTCCTCAGCTCACGCTGTAGGGATGGGATCATCACAACGGCAACGCAAGAGTGTGACGTGCTCCGCAGATACAAAGACACAGACAGTCTCAGGGAAAAACCCTACGGAGACGAAGCTGAGCATCTCAGAGGGTAAGAGGTGATTCGTCTCCTCGTCTGTGGGGTTAAAGAATGCCTTGTGCTGCCCCCACTGTAGAAACAAGAGGGCAAATAACTAAAACAGTCGAGTCGCCAGGTCAGTTTGTGGGTCGAGTACTCCCTTAAAATGGTCTGATTTTTATGGGAGCAGGGGGAAGGGATTGTGTCTGCTTAGAGAGCCATTCCTCACGCCAGGAACTTTCTCCTATTCTCTCCTCTCAACTTTTGCTTTTGCTTTATATTTCTGACTTTAAAAGTGATGTGAGGACTACACTAAAATATTTGCTTAGACACCTGAAAAGTTATAACTCATCCACAAATTTCCTGCACTTGGCAACCCTCATAAAAGCAAGCCTATTTCTGAATACAGTACTATTAGATGAGTTTTATTCAACTTACTCAAAGTCTCGCAGAGAAATCTTTCTACATTGTATCTACCCAGCTCCCAACACTACTGTTCAATTCATGATCACACCTTATGGCTTTATATTTCAGTGAAGTACATTTGTTTCCAATTGACAGTTATTGCAGTCATTTTATATTTCTTCCTCTTCGCTTCTCTTCGAGACCCCTCTGGCAGACCACCCTGTGCTATGGACCATCCTACTTTCTACTCTCCAAAGACCAGAGTGTGGCTATTATTCCCGGACTATAGGTAAACATTACAGCTAGACGTGTGTCCTGGGTGTCTTCAGACAGGGCACAGAACACAGTATGATCAGGTTTAACTCCTGGGCAAGAGATCCACATCCATTTTAAGGCCCAGAGAGACCTGGATATGGATGCATTGTGTGTTCTGTGTTCTGGATATGTTTGGAATGTGTTCTAGATGTGTTCTGGATGTGTTCTAGATGTGTTCTGGATATGTGCTGGATGTGTTCTAGATACATTCTGGATGTGTTCTGAATGTGTTCTGGATATGTGCTGGATGTGTTCTAGATGCGCTCTGGATGTGTTCTGAATGTGTTCTGGATATGTGCTGGATGTGTTCTAGATGCGTTCTGGATGTGTTCTAGATGCGTTCTGAATGTGTTCTGGATATGTGCTGGATGTGTTCTAGATGCGTTCTGGATGTGTCCTAGATGTGTTCTGGATGTGTTCTAGATGTGTTCTGGATGTGCTGGATGTGTTCTAGATGCGTTCTGGATGTGTTCTGAACTGCGGAACATTACTGTGCCTAATGCAACCTGTGTTTTTCTTTGTCCTTCCAGTAGCCTTGTGGAAGGAGCAGTGAAATATTTGACGATGGTCAAACGCATGAACTTGTTTAGTTCTGAATTGAACAACAAAAGTATGAGATTTCCATGACCCTTCCTGGCCTATGAACCCGGAACACGACGGGTTTGATTCTGAGCAGACATACTTCGGCACTTGTAAAGAAAGAATATATATATAGTTGGTGTCAAGTAACCACAGCAGGCCATGTGGTTAGGTGGGCGCGACATAGTAAGTGTTCAATGACAGACAGGCAATCTTTAAAAACCATTAGGGTTACTTTATCCTGGCTAACGTACCCGTGAGTCTGCACCTCACAATATCGATCGCCTTTGCGGCAGTGACTTTAACGGCAAAAACAGCTCCACGCAACCCAATCAAAATCTCTCGGCGAAGCTTATTGGAACAACACGATTAGTTCCGTTACACACTACCCAAAAATACAGCAGCGCCCTCTGCTGGAAAAAAATCAATGCGCAAAAAAACCCCATTAAAGTCAGCCTGACTATTCCAGTAAAATATACAGATAACACCAAAATGTCGAATAGAGCAATTTCAGGATTGCTCAGAACAGAGTAAACCTTATTCTCTCTGATCTTAATCTCGTAATCTCAGATTGCGCTGATTGCCGTTTGAGAATCTGCGCTAGAAAAGCAAGCGCACTTTAGCAGCATACCGGTGTACTTATGCACCAATTTAAAGTAAATGCGATTTAATTGCTGTATACATTTACATCATAAACTAACAAAGGAAGAAAGACTATCCGAATGAAAGGATTAAGTGATTTTACTGTTAAAGTAAAAATGAGCTATTGTCTATTGGGAACACTTTTTTTTTTTTTTTTTTTTTTTTAACTTTCCCGAATTCCTGACATTAGGCTGTTATGTCTACAACGCAGCAAAACTGACGGTGTCTTACCGACGATCTCAAACTCTAATTATAGTCGATTTGTGTTGCTGGTATTCTGCACAGGTCACTGGCCCGAAAAGGTATGGCCGTGACAGCGTTTGGAGAAAGCACGACAGCTGTCTAAACAGTCAGACTCCTCCACAAAGACCCTCTTACAAACGCCCCGGAGCGGTCTAGCAGCAAGCAAACGAACGAAGAAGAGAAAGAAAGGAAGGCGAGGGGTTAAACTCCACCGAGGAAACCTGATGCTAATTAAGCCTCGGGAATGCCACATACTGACATTTCCCTCCAGATCGCTCGGAGAGGGGGCCGCGGCCAACACGGGGATGCTTACCTCGTTCTCTTTGTACTGACTTACCGACAGCAGCGCGACACCACCGGAGAGAGCAGCAGGTAACGTCCCGCACGTAACTTGATGTAGGCTACTCAGCAGATGAAAGAGGGTTTATTTTGGGGGTTTTTTTTCCCCAGTGAGCGACAGAAAGGAGGGAGTTCTGTTGACCAACCCATGGTCATATTTGTGGACGTTGAATGTCTTTTTATTTATGGTGAGTGTTATCAACTCACATGGAAGCGCATTAAAGAATTCTCAGTCCAGTCTCTCTCACTGGTGTGCTAGTTTGGTGCTGGTATACTCCCAGTTATCAGTTGTGTGACCGTTCTCATTTCTATTTATTTAGGGAGATTGATGACTTAAAAATGTCATCGCCCGCGAGGACTTTACTGTTGCTGTCGTGTTTACTGTCGCCGTGTATCGTGTCGAAGAGTGTCTCAGAGGCATGCGCAGGGACGCAGTGCTACGCTGGAGAGACGGGGGACCCGAGACCCCGCTCGTCCAGACCGCCGCGGCAACACAGCCCAGCAGCACACAGCGGAACCGCGCCGGTGCCTCCCAAATACCAGCGCGCGCCCTCGAACCCTCCGCCGGCGCACGGTTCCGAATCTCACGCGACCCTCCGGTCTCAGCACGGGCGCTCGGGAGAGCGCGCAGGCGACGCTGTCAGGACGCACGCCGCTGAAGTCTTCGGTCCCGGGTGCGCCGGAGCGCACTGCGTAACCACCAAAAGAGCAGCGCAGCCTGCGAACGACACCCGCGAATGCAGAGGGCTCGAGTGCAGGTTGCCTTTGAGGATACGGCCACAACCGAGGGCCAGACCCTGCCTGGCAGACGCCTGCGGGTCCGGGCCCGAAGAGCAGCCTACTCTCGTCCATGTGCCGGACAGAGCCGCTCAGTTTCTGGCGGAATTTCCGGACATTGGATACCCTTCGTCGGAGCTCGGCGCCGCTCCTCTGGGAGTACAGCTGACATGTGACATCAAACCAGGTGAACTGAAACGCTGCTCCTCGGGCCAAATTTTAGGACAGATGATTGGAAATATTAATCATCTGGAATACACAGTTCGTATATGCTTAATTCCGACTCACCGACTAAACAAACATTTCAGTGTGTAATTGAAAAATAAGTAGTCTTGCCCATGTAGCCTTTCACATCTGTTCGGCTAGACGGCAAAGCGCGTCCTATTCCAGAAGAAAGGACATCTCTGGCAGTCAGCTGTCTAGAATATTCAAGCTGCTTTGATGTCTTTCCACACTACTTTCAACAGCCTCAAATTGTAGCTTTGAAAGGAAGAGGAAAAGTGGCTGTTGTCCAAGACCAAAGTCGTTATAATCAGCGTATAAAAGGGTTGGTTTTTGTATGCCAGTCACCAGAGCACTTCTGTGTACACGAGGCCGGGGTGGTAACGGTGCTACAAACACCAAGGTCTTCTCTTTCTTGAAAGTTTTGTTTAGAAAAAAATAGGAATACATTTTCTATATATTTAGCAGCATTGCGAAAAGCTTGTTCTGTGTTGATTTAGAGAAAATCAGCCAGACAGAGGTGATGTTTTGTGTCCTGTTGTTTTAATGTCCTTGAAGTGTCTGGGGAGAGAGTAGAGTCTGTGATGTTATCTAAACAAGGTGTGGGGTGTTGCTGTCAGTGACTTGCTGTGGCGTGGGATGGATGGGTCGTCTGTAGTGCTGTCAGCTCCATCAAAGGACCGACTGAAGGTCTGAAATGTTGCCTGTTTTGTAAAGAGAACTGGGCCATCAGGTTGTCTCTCCGTCACAGGAAAGACTCTCGTCAGTAATGATGGACTTTTTCTCCCCTGTGGGGACTGAGGCTTGTGTTGCCATTTAATTTGTATACTGGGGCTAAAACTGGATGTATTGTGGATGTTATGGATATGTTCTGTGGCCTCTGTCTCTCTGTCTGGGCTGGGAATAAGAATCCAGGGGAAAAAAAATGCCATCTGTGTGAGTTGCTGGTGTGTTTTTCGTGATGTTGTATGTGGGTCTGTTTCCCATACTAGAGAGTGATATCTGTGCTCTGTGTGGGGGGTGGGGTGGGGTGTTTGGTTTCTGATGGCGTCTGTGCCCTGTACTGCTGAGAACTGGGTCTTTGCCATCCGCTGCTTTCCAGGAGAGAACGAGGTTCCCTCAGAAGATGCGCTGGTCTTGCACCTACAGCTGGCCAAAGGTCAGGAAAAGCTTGTGGAGGCCCTGCGTGCCCAGCAGCTGGTGATCCGCGAGCTGCAGCAGCAGCTGGTCGACCAGCAGGGGGCGCTGCTGTCCCAACAGCGGCAGATCCTGGACCAGCAGCGGCGCATGTACGAGCAGATGGATGCGGTCAAGGCGCAGTACGGCCTGCTCTCCGAGACCGTCAAGCAGGTGTCCTTCCAAAGCCTGCAGGGGGAGCTGCAGAGCTACTTCGAGAGCCACCTGGCAGGCTTACAGAGCCAAGCGCGCAGCCACCTGCAGAAGTCCTATACCGTCCACAAAACGGACGTGGACGCCAAGGTGGCGGACGTGGCCGGGGACGCCGAGCTTCCGCTGCTGGCCTGCCACAGTGCCTGCGGCCCTGAAGAGTACTGTGACTTCCAGAGACGGCCGCCGCGGTGCGAGAGGTGCACCATGTGCCCACCGGGATTTTTCCTGGTGTCCCAGTGTTCCCCAAATGCTGACAGGATGTGTCAGGTATTATTTGGGTCCCAGGGCCTTCACGTGGTGACTTTAGTGTTTTCATTTCCGATCCTTCTGATTTCTACACTGTGAAGTTAACACTATGTAATTAAATTATTAGAATTATTCAAATTATTCAAAATTATTACAAAATAAGTATTCTTATAGGCAGAGCATGGGCCTAATAGTGGATTTTATTATACCATGTAAAATTGTTCCCTTATATTCCCACAATATCACTGAGTAAAAAAATGTATTGATATCCAGGACAGGGATGAATGTCTGGAGATCCAAAATCTGTGTGGCGAGCGAGTGAAATGCCTCAATACGCCAGGTAAGCAAAAAAACAGCCAACAAAAATAAACAAACAAACATGGGTACAAATTTCAAACCTCTCTCCCAAAATGTCACCATGGCTAATAATGAGTGTAAACTACTGTGATCAAATAAGTATGTTGGTTCTGTAACCGTGATCTCGTTTGCATAATGCTAATTGGTCTTTCTCAGCGTTTATGGATTATTAGCAACCTTAGCTAAAGCCGTTGTGCTTGTGTGTGCAGGGGGGTTTCGATGCCTGGGCGTGTCCGAGAGAGAGCTGTCCGCAGGTCTGTGTGGTCACGAGTACTTCTACAACCAGGAACTGCAGGAGTGTCAAGCTTGTTCGGACTGTGATGGAGGGCCGATGGCCACGCCCTGCACTGCCACCAGCGACGCAGAGTGCGGCGCGCCCTCCGAGAACACGCTGTCGCGGTCGTGGTCCGGCTCGGTCGCGCTGCCCCCGGCCGGGGCGAGGAACGGTGGCGTGTTCCCGGGCGTGCAGCTGAGCGCGCGGGGGCCGGAGGCGGCCGAGCTGCTGGCCGGCCGCGACGGTTCTCTCGGCCTGCGCCAGCATGGTCTGCTGTGGATGGACCACAACTTCGCCCTGAAGCACAGCTGCCGGAACTTCCTGCAGGTGGGCGTGCGGCTGAACGGCAGCGAGGAGGAAGGTCGCGACCTGAGCGGCGTGCGGGTAGAGCAGCCGGAGAGGAAGCACGTGCAGGGGGTGAGCGTGAGTGCGGTGGCAGAGGTGGAGCCCAACCAGACCCTATCACTTGTGCTCAGGAGCTCCAACCAGCACTGCAACCAGAGCAGGGACCTGCAGCTGTATGAGCTGGGACCCTCCGCCTTCAGCCTGCTCTGGCTGTCCCACGACACCGGCGCTGTCGCCATGACGGCGCACACGTCCACGGCCGCCCACTACCAGAGCAACTACCGGCCAGCGTTCCGCATCACGGCCGTCTCGGACCCCTACATGGTGGCACTGACCCACGACAGCCGTGGCGTGCGCTTCACAGAGCGCGGCGTGGCGAAGTTCGTCCTGCAGCAGGCGCTCTATGCCATGGGCCACACCTGCGTGCGTGACGGCTTCGCGCTCGTCGCCTACGTCAACGCCAACGGCACCAACCAGGAGGTGGCGCGATCCTTCAAGACCGGGGTCAACTACCGGGACACGTCGGTCACGCTGTCTGCCGCCGCGGCCGTGGACGCAGGCGACTGGCTGAACTTCGAGGTCCTCACGCCGTCCCAGTGCAACATCCGCTATTTCGGAGACAGCTCCGGGATCAGCCTGCTTAGTCTGCTCTGGATCCCGGCCGGAGTCTCGTCCTCGCTCGCCGCCAGCGTCTCCCGGACCGGTCTGCCGTCGGGCGCTGTCAGGAACAGAGCCCTGCTCTTCCAGCAGGTGGGTCCGGATTCCGCGCACATACGGCTGGCCGGCGCGGGCGAGCCGCACGCCCGCCGGAACTTTGTGTTCCGAGAAGCCGGAACGGCCAACGTGGCCCTGGAAGTGAAGCTGATCCACTCCTGCAGTGTGGTGAAGCTCATCCTGCACCGACACGGCCAGCAGGGGGCACCCTCTGCTCTCTTGGCGCAGCAGGTCGGGGGTCACATGCCCGAGGGCAGTGAGTGGGCCAGCGTTGGGGTGAGGTCGTCCTTTGAAGTACAGAAC
>NC_137510.1:1670000-1677500 GCF_041902795.1 Electrophorus electricus | reverse complement strand
TGGCAATCCGACAGATGAGTCTGGGTTTGGCGGTTGCCAGGAGAACGATACTCTGACTGCATTGTGCCAAGTGTAAAGTTTGGTGGAGGGGGATTATGGTGTGGGGTTGTTTTTCAGGAGTTGGGCTCAGCCTCTTAGTTCCAGTGAAAGGAGTTGTTAATACTTCGGCATTCCAAGAGATTTTGGACAATTTCATGCTGCCAACTTTGTGGGAACAGTTTGGGGATGGCCCCTTCCTGTTCCAACATGCGCACCAGTGCACAAAGCAAGGTCCATAAAGACATGGATGAGTGAGTTTGTTGTGGAAGAACCTGACTGGCTTGCACAGAGTCCTGACCTCAGCCGGATAGAACAACTTTGAGATGATTTGGTTCGGAGTCTGCAAGCAAAGCCTTCTTGTCCAACATCTGTGTCTGACCTGACAAATGCGCTCCTGGAAGAATGGTCAAAAATTCCCATAAACACATTCCTAAACCTTGTGGAAAGCCTTCCCAGAAGAGTCGAAGCTGTTATAGCTGCAAAAGGTGGGCCGACATCATATTAAACCCTATGGGTTAAGATTGGGATGTCACTCAAGTTCATATGCGTGCAAAGGCAGATGAGCGAATACTTTTGGCAACATAGTGCACGTGTTGGACATTCTTCCTTATTTATGCATCAGCATTAATCTAAAACTGGACTTTTGAACAATCAGCAGTCAACTCGCTAATATTCAAGAATCATGTACACTTTAAAAAAAAAAACTTTCCAACACTCCTCCCTCTTTGGGAGACCATTTGTACGTTAATACTGTTTGTACTGAAACATTAAGATAAGAAAATGATGAACCAAACGGTCCCTTCTACTGCCCCTTCTATGGGAGGGCTCCTTCAGTTTGTCCCAAGAGGGAGGTCACACAGTAATACAATTAAAAAAACAGAACTGAAATAAAACAAAAACAAACCACACTGCTATGAACTTGCCCTGAAACATGTCTCCCATGTTCTGCAAATCCATCTGCATGTGACCAGTAGCCAGCTACTCCATGTTTCTTTCACCTTGCAGGGCCTGTCGATGCGGATCGGCGTACCAGCTCGATCTCATCCGTCTGGTGACCTGGGTGTATTCCTTCACCCCATGGAAGTCCCACAAACACAGCATGCCCCTGGAACCGGAGAATGATCCATGTTTCCATCCCAACCCAGTATGACTCTGAAACTTCATTAATCACCACTGGACTCGGTAAGATGCATGTGTGATTTACACTGTATAGTGTTTCTGTTGCTTGGACACATTCAGCTTAGTGACTGCGTATATGGACTTTTTTGGATTGAACTGGCTGAGTTGAAGGTGGGTGGGTTGGATTGAATGGGGTGAGTTATACACTGGAATAACTGGCCTGGACTGGAATAACTCACCTCATGGCATAAAGCCCATGTAAGATCACATAAGGGATTGATCCAACCCAAAATTATGGAAGTTCTCGTCCTAATAAAATACTTGAATATCATGTCAGGGCAGTCACCTTTCAGTCACCTTACAACCTTTCTGCACAATCACTGTTCACACATCTTTGGTTGCCAGGCCAACGCTGTCAGGTCGAGAGTGGTCAAGTCACCCATTCCTATGACATGATGCTCATGCTTGTACACTGAATGGTAGCAGAGCGGCCTGCCTCTACAAACCAGGCTTAGAGGAGTTCTGGTTCTCCATCTTCACAGGCGAGCACAAAAGAGAAACACACGGCATCTGGAAGTGCCTCATGGTGTTTCGGGAAGTAAGATCTGACTTGCTGCGGGCTCAAATCAAACCGTCATGTTACATGAGCCTCTCGAACTTTGCCAGCGCAAAAAGCACCAACGTGCGAACACACAGAGTGAGTTATGATGTGATAAGATAGTCATTTACTTTTGTACAATAGCACAACACTTCAGAGTGGATCTCTGTTGACCAGTGACATAAGAAACTTCATGGTGGTCCCCAGTGATCCTGGGAGAAGAGTGCCCCCTGCTGGGGAAAACAGACATTTTCCCTACACATTATCCCTGTTAAACTCACTACGACTTGGTCGGAATCACTTCTTACACACTACAGGGGGTTATGTAATGGTTGAAATTTCAATGACCGTATCTAGTTTATAAAAAGACATCCACAGTCAGATGTTATCATTCACTATCACAAAATGGTGCAGGGGTCTAATTTATCTTATTATTAAGACCACTGCTACCTGGTTGTCCACTTCACAGTGTGGACGCGTCATACAGCAATTATACACATATAGCAATTATACGCATATATAAAATATCAGCTAATCAGAGGAAATGCATTGATGGCTCATGTGTATACAAACCATGTTTGTAAATGCTTGTCCATACCAACTGCTATGTGATGAGAGATGAATTAAACACTGGTGTGAATACAGTCAAGCATTAAAACACAAAAAGTATAATAATCATGGAAGAGACTAAGATTCGTGTTGACAATATTCATGACAAACAGATAAAAGATCAAGACCATTTACTGCCAGAGGATCCAGTGAACTTTTCCCTGTAATGGAACATAAGAGGTGTGTGTTTTTCTATAAGTGGACATGAAGTGCTTTTATCTTACTGGTTGAATGACCGAAATAAAGATTCAGAGTGCTGCTTATTCAGGACTGAGCTGTTTCTGAAGGGTCAGAGAGTGAGATTCTGTGTGTGTGTGTGTGTGTGTGTGTGTGTGTGTGTGAGTGTGAGTGTGTGTGTGTGAGTGTGTGTGTGTGTGTGTGTGTGTGTGTGTGTGTGTGTGTGTGTGTGTGTGTGTGTGTGTGTGTGTGTGTGTGTGTGTGTGTGTGTGTGTGTGTGTGTGTGTGCGCGCTGAAGTTTCAGAGCTGCGTGAGTCTCAGACCCTGGGAGACAGGTTCTCCTCCCAAGTAGACCTCTGCTTCCCCAGACCACTGAAGCAGCGCCCACCGGAAAACCTCCCTTCTTCAAACTTAAGAAACATCAAGGATCATTTTATTAGAATTTAAACAACCCCCACCACCCCCTTCAAATTGTCTTCAATAGCAAGAGAATAAGTCCTGGCTCTGTTTGCCAGGGGATAGAGGATGTACTATGCCAAAAAGACAGGGGATATGGCAAAGGGGGTTTATTTATTTAGCTAATTATTTTTACTGATGCTTCCTAGTTGGATATTGTCGGTCTTGTTTGCATTGCAGAATTGGAGTTCCTTCAACTCGATACAAAAGGCCGACAGTTTGTGCAGAACAGAGCTCTGAAATTGAGACCATGTGGACATGGGTACAATGTCCTTGACTACGACGAGGCTTACACAAACCAGAACAACATGTTTCGAACAAGAATATTTATTTGTGATTTCCCAGGAAGGTCACATACAGTAATTGTTGCGAGAACTGGAGTCTGACGTCTGACACTCCGAATTACAGTCTGAAACACAGTCTGAAGCTTACAAAGGTCTTCTGGATTCCGCCTCACAGACACACATACGACGTCTAACCAGTATTTAGCTAAGAAGAAAAGAAAAGGGGCAGCCATGTTAACTCCGTCCGGTCGGGGAGAGAGAGACTCAACTCTAAACCGCTGAACGTGGCGGGCAGCCATGAAGCAGCAAGCCCATGCTGTCATTAAAGGGTTAATCGCTGCTGACAGGAGCAGAGCTTGGGAAAGAGACACACACACACACACACACACACACACACAGTGAGAAAGAGAGAGAAAGAGAGGAAGAAAGAGAGGAAGAAAGGTAGAAAGAGAGAAAGTCTGGGACTACAAAGGTTGTTACACAGAGGCATGCGGGAGAACTGCACACACACTAAGATTATAGCTGTGTCAAAGAAAGCGAGAGACAAAGATAGATAGAGGTTAGATCAGCAAAGCAGACAACTTCTAGTCACACAGAGCATGCTTGCTAAGCAGATATATATATATATATATAGAAATGTATATTCAGAAAGCGTTGCAACCACATAGAGCAATGCAGCTAGCATCAAAGCGCTACACTTAAAGCTAAGCTACACATCGGTCACTAAGGCTAACACAGCGCAACACGAGATATCTGGGATTGTATTTCACGAGCTGGAAATGCAAAGCGTTCATGCACATGCAAAAGAGAGAGAGAGAGCAGCCCAGTAGCAGCAGCAACCCCGGCGAGGACAGAGAGCACACACACACACACACACACACACACACACACACACACACAGACACACACACGCACACACATGCACACACCACTGTGAGGCTGGGTATGTCCTCACAAGCTCAGAACACACAGAACGCTCACAGTGGGGGGTGGAGAGTTGGGTTGGGGGGAGCATGAGACTGTGTTTAGCAAATACTGGAACCACAAATGCGACTGAACAGCTGAAGCAGGTTCGAACATCACACCTAAACCTTCCAGCAGACGCCCACAGCAGGGAGACCAACCACAGCTTCAGAAAACAGTGGAACTAGGAACAGCCATTACACAGGTCATCTTACACAGAATCTAAAGTGCACAAATGCCTCTGGGGGAGACCTAGACAAGACTGCCAACAAATAATAAGGCAATACAGTTACAAATGCACAAAAATACAGACTGGCACGTGATGTCAAGTATATCACTTGGACACAAAGACAACCGACTTCGGTTCAGAGATGGTTTTCCATAATTACTGGAATTACATGTCAAAGGGATCCAAAACCTTTTAATAGATTGTTTTGTTGGTACCTCAAAATGCGTTGTGCTTTTAGGTAAATGAAAGCAGGTACATCACATAAATATCTTCTCAGGTAAACAAAATCAGCATTTCTACAAGTCAGGTACACGAGCATAGTACTACAATTAGACGATATTCGCTTAGAGAAAATATTTTACTTCACAAATAGACTCTTATATATATATATATATATTACATGAATGTATTCACATAGATATATACTTACTCAAGAATATCTTAAAAGTATTTAGAAACCACGATCTGGAGCAGCCTTACTGTGTAATTTTTCCATTGGAATTTCTAGATTAACTCTAGATCATGTCATCAGACACTACTGATTTAACTGTGAAAAACATTGCTACCCAGACACGACTGACATTTCTACTACCTAATCGCAAAACAGCTGTTTATTATTTATCATTTTAACTCTAAAAAAGATTATTTGAGTAGGAGGGTGCTAGATGGAATATTTTTATGGATCAAATGCAGCAGTGTTCTTCCCCAGATTTAGGGATATCACTAAAAGTTTAGTTCATCGCCAGAGACTGATTTTAACTGTACAGTACCATTTTTTCACTACGACAAGCATGAACAGATGTATAGCTATTAGAGTGTGGAAAAATGACAGGACAGAAGTGTCCTCCTGAAACGAGACTGAACTATTTCATCACTGGCTTGTTCTCGGCGTATTAACATATGTCGGATCTTCTAGTCAGACAGGATGGAAGGAGCCTCTCTGCTGGTTGCGTTGGATACAAAAACCCTCTTTTGCCCGCTCTGGATACCAAGTTAGATTTGACATATCCAGAGATTTATCCTTAATGCTAACCTCCTTTAGTTGGACGAGAGCTCTTCCGTTAATGGCTCTAGACACAGCTCAGATTAGACTCTGCACAGTCTTCGTAGAGGAGTTTTGAGAATAAAGTGAGAATAACATGCCTTTGCCCAGAACCTCCTGCCGTTTGCTCTGGACATGTTTTCTGTGCTTTCTCTCTGTTGCCTTTCTTAATCGGTCCTGCACAAAAACTCCAGCATGCAGACTTTGTATTAGCAGGCATTTATCACTACAGCGCCAAAGGAGACTGTGTACCCTGTACTTCGCATTTTCATATTGTCATATCCATACAAAACATAAAAACACTCGAATGCTGCCTGTGATTGCAAAGGCAATTGTCAGAGTTGAGGTAAGTCAAAGTGCTCAATAAAACCCCTTCATTCTTATATCTATATCGTAATGTTTGGCACTTAATCAAATAGATATAATGTAATGTATGACCTATTGCACAGTACAGGAGAAAGTGATTCTTCACACTCGCACCAAACACATATAAAGTTATACCAGCTATGCTAACAGACAGGAGCAGACATGAACACTTTTACAAGGCTTTGGACCAAGATGGCCACAACAGTGCTACGATACTTAAGTATGGATATAGTCATGTCATTTTTTTTAAACATATTTGCCTATATTAGACTATCTGAAGAAGAGAGAAAAAGAAATTAGCATACATTCACCACAAACATGTCATCCATCGAGGGATATGAGAACGTGAGGTTTCGGAGTCTTACAGGTCCTGACCTAGTCTCTCAATCTCTTCGATGAGGAAGTCAATGTCCTCGAAGGTCGCGGCAGGGTTGGAGATGACCATGCGGAAGAAGTTGACCTTGTCTCCCTGTGGTTGGTAGCTTACCATGGTGGTCCCGTACTCCATCATCCTGGCCTTGATGGTAGGGGCGACCTGAAGGAAATGCAGACACCGCTGAGACAGGGACAGCCAACCTGAACCACCAGTAGAACTGCTGTTTACTGTAAGCCATCGTGTATCACAAGTTCTGCATGATTATGGCTAAGGCTGGAGACAGATTTAGTGACTATAGCTTCTGTCACAAGCTCGTTCTCACTGGAACTTCAGTGAAACCAACCTGATCTGTACCAAGAGCTGGGAATTCTTGGTGAGATAACAACACATCCAGGACATGCTTGCATCTCGTCTTATGGTCCAGACTATGTAGTGAATTTAGAAAGTGAAGAAACTGCTTTGGCTGCATGTTTACACCATCATTAAGGTCTTTATTTGATTAAAGATCATTATCATTCCAAAAAATGACACTTAGCTTTGTTTCCCTTTGAAAGGGAAAGTTCTGATGTGTTTCCCTTTCTGGATTTTTCATTTTTTTAGGATTTCAGGCTGGTCTGGAGCTGCCAGCTCTTATGTCACCCTGGTGAGCGTGGCAACCTAGTGGGCGTGGCAACCTAGTGGGAATGTCACTCTCATGGGCATCACCCTTATGGGCATGGCACCCTTGATTTCTTCTAGAAGCACCAGGAAAAGAACATAAAAGAAACTATTAAATTCATGTCTGACAGCACAGTGGCGGTACGCCAAGTTCCGACTCAAGCTCAAAGCGTCCTGGTGAATCTGATTTAGTCCATATGCAAGTCTGCCTCATACCATTTCTTCTTTTTGCGAGATTACCTCTATTTATGTCATTTTTTTAACAATCTTGACAGATGTTTTGACAGTCTAAAAACCAACTGTCCTCTGTGCACCCTGAGTGTTTAGAAATCTCTGGGACCCTACAAACAATTTTTGCGTCTCCTAAAAAGCCATCGTTTTGGAAACATTAGGTTTTCTCCTGATAGCATCAGTATGTTTTGTCTGCCTTCGATATCCTGCATGCCACGCAGGAAGCCTCGTCTCCATTTTCCCTGTGTCTTCATATTCATTCACTAGCTTGTTGTTACGTAGTGACAAAATGATTATCCCTCCAGCTCAACACCACAAACGCATGTCCAGAGCTTTTTAATGGCATTAAAGTTC
>NC_137510.1:1627500-1662500 GCF_041902795.1 Electrophorus electricus | reverse complement strand
GAGAGAGGGAGAGAGAGAGAGAGAGAGAGAGAGGGAGATGGAGAGAAAGAGAGAGACAGAAAGGCTGTGGGTTAGAGAATAAAAATTTAAAAATGCCATTTTGAATGTTGACACCGAGGCCAATGACTGATAATCATGTCCCATCAGTCAAATCTTTTTGCACCCTAGATGTGCCGATGACTCTCACAGCGCAGGCTTGGTGTGGGGCAGCAGAGCATGTTACCTTCTGCTTGGCTTCCACTATCCTCCTCTCCAGGTCTGAAGGTATCATCTTTCCCCTGCCAGACATGAGTGTAGGAGTTTACCGTTGGAGTCATATGTGATTGTCATCAGGACATGTGCAAGCGTGGGGTTTGGTTCCCCGGCCGTGCACATAAAAGAGCACTCTGGGTGATCCAGACCCACCTCTCGTCCGCTTTGATGCAGATGACGCTCTCTGTCCCTACACCAAGAGCTGCGGCGCCTTTCTTGATTGAGAAATGGCTCTGAAATACAGAGAAAATCACTAACGTTTACCGTTTTTATCATCAGCATCACTTTCATTGGTCCTGGAGCATTCAAGTCTCTATCGAAACCTTCTGTCTTAACGAAACACGTTAAATGGCTTTGAGGCCAGTGGATTCAGGGTAAGACTCAGTGGATACGTATGCAACCACACTGACTGTCAGGCCTGGTTTTGACTGCAACAATGTGAAACACAGAATTTCACTGCGTTACTAACAAATAAAAGCACTGTCACACAAGCATAGGAGACGCTGAATGTTTAGAGAGGGCTTTACACAAACTGGAGTCATGCTCCGTTACAGCTGCTATGGAAAGAAGCAGAAACAGACAAGAACAGAGACATTTAGCACAAAAAAGCCCCCACGAGCCTCTACAAACAAATCATTAGCTACATCTGCGACCTGCTAGTTCTGTGTCTCAGTCTCAGAGTAAACCAAAAGCGGTGCCTGATTGCTTAAGGGACAGTCAGTGTTGAATGACCTTAAAAGACACAAAGGGGTCAGAGGTGAGGTGAGATATGAAGGAGCCAGAGGTGAGGTGAGAATGGCCGTACGTGTTCAGAAGTGAAGGCTGCCAGCTTGGGGACCGATGACATCCCCTTCTCTTTCACTTCAGGAAACATTTTGTAACGAGCCAGCAGCATGGCATACATGTTGGAAATGGCGCCACCTAGAGGGAAACGCAAGGCATGAATGCATAGATTCTTTTTTTACTCATATGCTATTGCACATCTGATCTTTCTCAGTCTTTTGAGCCTTTGTTTCTCATGCCAGTCGATGTGCATTTATTGGTGTTGTGTGTCTGACTCATTTTAAGGGTCCCTCACACACATTACTGCTGTCCTATAGTCAGGGTGTCGGTCACCGAGTGATGGGGCCCTCTAAAAGCCTCAAAAATGAATGATTTGGGGTTTTTTTTGTTTTTCTAACTCTGTTATTACAGAGATAAATGACAACAGGCTTTTTCTTCCATGCGTCCTGTTTATCTGCCCACACTGCCACATCCCTGCATCAAAAGCAGGTAGCAATTTCTCTCCTGTAATTTCTATGTTGTTAGCAAGTTAGCAATTCAGACGTGATTAAAATGAACCCAAAATTAGGATTTGAAAAAAAGAGTGAAGAGAAGGAGAAAGAGATAGAGAGTGAGAGAGAGAGATAGAGAGAGAGAGAGTGGGAGATAGAGAGAGAGAGAGAGAGAGAGAGAGAGAGAGAGAGAGAGAGAGAGAGAGAGAGAGAGAAACCAAAAAGAGGGCAGATTATTTCTTTTTTTTCAGAAATGTTGTATGCTGTAGTAACATAAGCTAATTAGTCATTTCACTTTTGGCCATTTGTAAAAAAAAAAATAAAATAAAAATAAAAAATAAAACCAACAAGCTGATAAAGCACAAGAATTTTCTTTCAGCACAGAAAACCATTTTTTTAATAGTTATTGTAAGAATCAATGTTGCTGCTTCCAAAGTAAGTTACCCCAGCAACTAGCTAGTAACAGCATCATCCACAGGCAAAATGTGTTCATACCAACCAGACTCACATTGTAAATACATTCACATTATATATATATATATATATATATATATATATATATATATATATATATATATATATATATATATATATATATATATATATATATATTCTTTATTTTCTTGATTAGGGGGACGGGGCCCTGGCAGAGATGGGGAGGGGGTTAGAGCCCTGAGCAAACTGCCCCTTCCCAGGGCCCAAACTACCCCTTCATGGGGCACGAATTACCCATGGCCGGGGCACAAAATGTGGTACTACCCCCTTGCCAACAGCTGTGCGGTTATTAGAGATCCAGACTGTGAAACATTATTTGCATTAAATTAGTGTCCTGCTTAGCCAGACTGAGGTGGACTGATGCTATGAGCTTTTGTGTCTGAAAATGACTGCCACCCCAGTACCCACCTCCAAATTAATGCGATCCTTATCTCAATTTGAAGTAAACGTCAAGGGAATAACTGACATATGTGAGAATAATAGCCCGTGTGTTTTAAGGACTAACAGTACAGCTCACTGTTAACAGCGTGAGGACGTTCGTTCGTTTAAGCTCGACAGCCTGTCTGCCGTCTACCTGGTGAGAATATGCCGTCTCCTCGGCCATCCTCCCAACCAATGATGGCTCTCATCTTCTTCAGCGTGACGTATTCCAGAAGCACGAACACGGGCGCCACCTCGTAGGTGAACCTGCGCATCAGGAGATCACATGACCCAGTCACGCACAAGCCCAGATACAGAGGGAAGGAGACGGGAAAACGACGGCAGAGACTGAGCAGCTTTTCGCCCGCTCTCCTGGGAGGACGTTTAACGGCGCTGCAGCAGGCGCAGTCCATGAGACCAGAGTGCACTTGTGGATAGAAAAGAGATGAAGAATGATGGTTTGTGGAAGGAGAGCGGATTCCGTGTCCTTTCAGTAGAGCGTAAATATGCACACAAGCCTCATATATGCTGAGAATAATCATTTTAAACAGGAAATTGATCTAGTTTCATATGAATAACTAACATACTATACAAATTGTGTGGATTTTTATTTACCAATTTTCTAACATTTTGTACCAATTTTATGATGCTACTCACTTCTCAGGATTATACCAAATATTGCTTACACTAAAAGTTACATTATTCCACCAAGGTTATAAATATTATTTATATATTCGCAAAAATAAAATATTTTTTCCTTCGTGAAAAAAAATGTGTCAAATTATAAGATCTCAAATGATTATTATTTTGATTAATTTAAATCAAAGTACATTTGAGTTGCATTCTGATTTTTTTTTTTACTGCGTTCTAATTTGAATTGCTTCCTAATTTCCTCACCCTGAATGGTTGCGATAAGGGATGGTGAACGGACGTTAACGTCTGTCAGTTTGGCACTGAGAAATAAAGCCTGCTATCCGAGAGCGCGTCCTCGGGGAAGCAATGCGCGCGGAGCACGGGGAACGGAAATGGTCGCCGTACGTTTTTCGTATTTTAGCGCTCGAGAAAAGCCTCACTCACATGTTAGTATTGGCCGTCGACGTTAGCCAGTCTGCGGCCAGGCCGACCATGTCTAACCCGGTAGAGAGTTGATTGAAGTATCTGGGGTGAGCTATAAACCACAAAAATAGAAAAAAGGGGAAAAAAATCAAATGGATTAATCTTCACTGGAAATTCTTAATCTGTGTTATGATGCCAGGTTTCTCTGGCTGTGAACTATAATCTCAATGATTTTGGTTTCTGGCTCGGTTGTACAGGCCATGGTGTTGGAAGCAGGAGAATGTAGATATGTATTCTGCTTTTCTTAAAATACTGAAACAATTATTTTATTAACGAAAACGTAGTAAACCTGTCGATATAAACAATCTGCAAAGTAATGTGTCTATTATATATCAAGACCCCATTTTTTTTAGCGTTGCTGGATAACGCTGAGTTCAGACGCGACTTTCGGACACGCAGACGCACACTTCTTCAACAGCACTGGCCAACTAACAGTCAAGAACAACGCTATTAAAATCACACTACTGACATTATTGACTCACAGTTCTCGTCTCACAACTGTGCAAAGCAGCCTGCGTGTCCTGCATCAACACTAACCACAGATGGCCATATGAGAAGTCTTTTTTGACCACCACCAGCCGAGGTTCAGTGCCAGAGGAAATACGCACACGGTTCTTAGCCTACCTGTTTTGATGGCGTATTTTAGAGTAGCGCGGCAGCTGATCAAAATGTCATCCAGTGTTTCGGGCTCATCCGACAGTTCCCAGTTGATTCTCTGAAGCAGTTCATTTGGATAGTGAAAATCAATCACTTTCGTCGACCTGTCGAAAGATTCCACAATGTAGGCCAGTAAAATATCCACAACTTCTTGTAGAAAATTCATCGTCTTCATGTCTCCGTCCAACGCCGGCAAAAGATCTAAGAAATAACAGACGATGTCATTAATTCGTCGCGGTCGAAGAAATAGTAAAGACGAATTTTCTGTTTAACCTTGAAAAATGAAGGTCACGTGCTTCTTACACATTTTAGGTAAAATTCTCCATAAAAGCCTATTTTCATTCAATAATAAATGCAATGATTACATGCAACATAAGCATAGCCATATGTTACATGAAAATTAATTAATTTATGATTACACAGCCTAATAATTATACGCAGTGATAAGGCTGTGTGTTCAATTATGTAGGCTTTAAAAAAAAAAAAAATGACTCGTGTACAATTCGTCAGAAAAAAATCAAAGCTTTCCAAATCCAACAATAATAAAGCATTGAATAAAATACAGCTCGGAACAGCACGCAAAAATGTTTAAAGACATCCCTGGACTTATTCTGACATAAGGAAAATTTGGACTATGAATTTGTTCACAAGCTTAATTAGAAACCAAGTCTGAATAACAGTGTGAAAAAACGAATATCCTTTACATGAAAGAAATGAAGTGGATTTATACCTGTTGAATAGAGATCGGAGAAGCTCACGGTCGCTTTGGAACAGCCGCACGCCTCAGCCTCGGAGCTACCGTGTTTGGAGGACGGGTCTCTGGGCTTCTCAGTCTCGCCAACGTTCAGGAGCGCTTACCACAGAGTTTGCTTTGGTTAAGGGACTTTCTCACAAAATACCAATTATTATTATTATTCAGTTTTAAGGGCATTTTTCTATAGGCCTTATAAAAATAACTTTAAGCAATTTTATCAGCAGAAAAATCAAATAAACATATCTAATTAATTCATTCATTAAGAATGGCTTTTTAATGATCCTACCACATAATTTCGATCCGATGCCACCGGTGAATTTTTGGGCCGCGGCTTGGCACCAAGCCCTGGCTGTGGTGTTTTTGTCGAAATGAAACGAAAACAGCACAATCACAAAACTTTGGTTTGAACTGTCACACAGATCACACGTGATAGTGACAATAAAGGTCTGCGTTTAAGTGTACACGCTTTAAGTAACATACAATATTAAAAGAAAAACAGCGGCATTGCCAAGCTTTACACAGGCTGAACCTCGGGCTAAGCGCAGAGCACACATTACATGACCTATTTCTTTGTCTCAGTAGTATCATTGTTAATACAACGCTTGACTATAACACGGTTCAGATTTAAGAATAAATTTAATTCCCACGTCTTTTTAAAACTAGCCCTCACCGTCATACGTTCTCTCCAAATTGAACAGTATTACTTACGCGTGCTTGGGATTTGGCTGGTGCTGTCAGCGGCATTTTCGGCGCCCAGAGACCAAAACCCGTGTGATGCCATTACAAATAATCGCCAGAGGTTTGCGTGTACGAGCCACGGAGACGAACAGTGCCCATCCGGACGGAAACCCGCGCCAGTGGGGAAAGGGAGCTGTTCACAGACGTGGTGCTGATTCGCTCCTGTCCGGTCCGCGCTGGGTGCTGGGGGCGCAAACACACGCTTGGCGCATCGACAAACAGCCGCGTAAAGTCTGCAGAGTCGTTACACCTTTTTTTCTCCAGCGGAGTCTTCCCCTGACTCATACATGAAGGCTCCAACGAGCCTAAAGCAAACAAGAGGATTTAGAAAGGACGACGACGGCTTCTGAGCTCATGGTTTCCGAGCGCGCAGATAACGGAACGAAAAAAAGAGGCATTCAGAATGAAATAATATTCTTGTGCATGTAACTTAGGCGCAGATCTGAAACGGTACCTATTAAGTTGCTAAAAATCATTTTTGTATGCATGGCTTTTAAAAAAAAAAAATCTGGCTATTTGGTAATCCATCATGAGATGCTGAACGCGCGGTTACGACGCTATTAACAGCAATAAAGGGTTCGCGTTCCGTAGTGCTCACCCAGTTTCACGTCACCACAGACATTCCGACGTGATTCACTTCATGACGAACCATTTTACGTCGCGCGTCCTGACCACAGCGCTGCTGGCCCCTCCTGTCGCCTTGGCGCACAACTTGTCTCTGAGAAAGACCAAGCTAGATGTGTCGAACATTTTGAGTTTTTTAATTTCTTAAGCAAATCCACTCCACCGAACAAGGGGCCCCGTAGACGGTGGGGACGCGTGGCACCGTGCACTCATCGGAACGATCTTAGACCGGTGGTCAGTTCGTTGCTCACGGGTCTGCAGACATGGCCGATTGTGTAGTTCTCCTACAGCAACTCTGTTGAAACGAAGGCCTACATTTAAACAATAAAAACAAATATATCTAGAATATGTTCAGCAAAAAAAAAATATTACAGGTGAACTATTTGGCACGGGAGGATATTTTAAACGTAAAAAGAAACATCCGCACGGGCGCGCGTTTGCATTGAAACTCTATTTTAATTCCATTTTAATTCCTAAACGAAATGATTTGTTTTCCTTATATACATATGGATAGAATTTAAAGACACGCAGTGGCGACTGACGTTTCTCAGTAATTTATGTTTTTTAAAAAGCAAAACACACACAGAGAGAGAGAGAGAGGGAGAGAGAGAGAGAGAGAGAGAGAGAGAGAGAGAGAGAGCAGTCGCTAAAACATTCATAAGAATTCTTCATATAATTGAAATAAAACAGTAAGAAGTCTAATCCTTCGTTCAGGAATGAAGAGACATTATGGCAGAATCGCAGCGTTCTTCTACAAAAAACCCACAAACAAACAAAAAAACAAAAACAAAACAAAACAAAAAAAAAACAGAAACAATATACACACACCAAAAACTGATGAAAATTACAAGTGACATAATTCTGAAAAAAACCGGAGAGGATATAGTCGGAACAATATATAACAATATCTCTTCGACGGTTATACACTGGAATATATATACAATAATATTTCTTTTTTGTAATAATTTATCCAGTAATAGCACTGAATATATTTAGTCATATTGAAATTTGCATTATTTCTGTGCCTGTATGTAAACATGTTATTTGAAAATTATTCAAAGTAAAGAACACTTGTTAACTGCCCTTTAAGAGAATAACAGGGGATGAAAACCAAAACTGTTTAGTGTACGAGAGGACGCTGAATGTGCAGTACCCATCAGACATGAGAATACACTCTTAGTGGCTGTGTTGCTGGCTGAGGGGTCACACAGCCATCCAGATGGCTGGTCTCATTTAGAGGACCTTTAGGGGTTTGTGAAGATTTGGGAGTAGCAGATTTGGGAGATTTGCACTTCTGCTGTATCCAGACTTGTTTCAAGCTAAACTGGAGTTTGGTAGGTAGATAAAATGTAGCAAAGTTTTGACGATTCTAACCATGTAGTGTCCACTC
This sequence comes from Electrophorus electricus, assembly GCF_041902795.1. Taxonomy (NCBI): domain Eukaryota; kingdom Metazoa; phylum Chordata; class Actinopteri; order Gymnotiformes; family Gymnotidae; genus Electrophorus; species Electrophorus electricus. The sequence goes on along the minus strand of NC_137510.1, from coordinate 1,654,780 downwards.
TTTCGGTGCTGGTAACTCTGAAAGGGCTTCGATATCTACAGTCTGGCGCCTCACGCCCCGTGAGACAGAAGCACCCACTGCCAAGAGGGATTGCGAATCTGATAAAAATCCACATAGTTATACAGACATGCTTTTACGATTTAACATTTGAAGCTTTTAATAACCTTAAAAAAAGGTGCGTAATGACAAGACAATGTCCATGCTGCTTGTATCAGGCAGCGCATCAGGCCAGCCTCGGCCAGTGCGGTGTGCAGCGAGAGGTCAGCGAGTCTAGTGTTGCTTGATCAGCCGTCCTCGCTGCGAGGTCTTTCTCAGCAGCTTCCTGTAGTCGTACGGGTTGTCCTCGCTTTGGCTCTCTGTAGAGGGTATTCTGGGAAAAGAGTGTCTGCGGACAGAGCAGAACAGATTGCACTCAGCTGGGCGGGCAGGACCAGAGACGTGCGGGGGTAGGAAGGAAAAGCATGGGGCATCACCTGCTCCGCCTCATACATCACTGTTTCCGAGCATTTCACGCAATATAGAAACATTTGGGCAGGTCAGATGGAATGCATGCAAGTCTATGTGTTTGTGTGTGTGTGGGGGGGAGTGTATGCATGCATGTGTGTGCCTTGCTCATATACATGGGAATTTTAGCTTGCTCACCTGTTTTCTTTCAAGGGCTTGGGGTTCTCTGTCCTTGGGACGTCAGACAGGGTTCTCTCTGTGGACCGCCTCCTGTCTCCAGGGACCCCCAGCTCAGCAGACGCCCGTGTCTTGCCTGGCAGGCAGCTTGCGGAATCGCTGCTGCTCAGAGCCTGGTAGTAGTCATCATCCATGTCCAGGAGCTTCTTTGGACTGGTGAGTGAAGCCAGAAAACATGCAGGAGTCGTTATGATGCCACCACAGCTGTGCTAAACAGCAGCTGTTTGAAATCCCACTTGCAGCACTAGCTTTAGCATTAGCGAGCCTGCGAGTCTCATACAGAGCTGTTTGTCTCAGCCTTAAGCAGTGCGACTGCTGTCCATGGCACGCTAATAACCTGGCCGCAGACAATGGAGACGATGGAGCGCCAGGTCGGAGCTCGTCGCGTGGGAGCAGGTCTCACTGCTAACAGGCCCAGCTCATGCTTGAAGCTCCTGAGAGTAGCTTGGACACCCAGCTATGGGGTCTAGTAGGGATTCCCCTTCTGTGGCTTTCTCTTGGTGTCGGGCCGTTATTAGTTATGTAATGGAAAAGGATCAAATATATGGCTGACATGCCCCAGTGCGCCTGCCTTTTTATCCAGCTCTAAATCAACCGTATATCACTCAGACACGGTCATAGTGTCCAGCGCAGGGGTGGACATGCTCGTTATCCCCCTTCTCCCTCACTACTACCACTACAAACACTCTCTCCCTGTCTGTCTCTCTGTCTCTCTCTCTCACCTGTCTGTCTTTCTCTCCCCTTGCCACTGTGGTTCTGACAGGCGCAGAGCTGGTAGAACTTTTGCTGACCTTCTCATTTTTAATGATGCATGTAAATGGCTGCTGTCCGTCCCCATTATTATACACCTCAAAATGATTGCACCTAATATGTTTTGCTGTATGAGTGTGTGTGTGAATGTGTGTATGTGTGTGTGTGAGTGTATGTGTATGTGTATGTGTGTGTGTGTGTGTGTGCATGTGTGTGCGTGTGTGTGTGTGTGTGTGTGTTTTTCTGTTTCCTGTTTTTCTTTCCTGCTCCCGATGACCTGGTTCACCCCAACCCAATATTCAAATGAGACTGAACAAGGACATCAGCCACAAAAATAAGCTTTTGTTATCTAACTTCGTGACATTTGAATAATTTGAAACTATATCATGTATACACAATGCGTACTGTAAACAATTTGTCAGATTACAGCAGAAAAACTTGGTTTTCCTCAAGAGTACAAAAGATGATTTGACGTCCACAGTTTAACCGCATGGTGGAACCACGACGGTAAAAAGCAAACACTACAGTCAAGACAAAATAACCCCAATAAAAACTCCTCTAAAAATGACGGACTATTACTACAGAGTCATTTTCACACTCAGTAAATTCTAGATACACTTAAAGCAGCCCTTGTTCCAGATTGTGAATAAACTACAAAGCTATGTATATTGGACCATTAACTAAACTTTACATCTGTGGAGACTTTTTTGTGTTATACCACATATTTTTTGTTTCCAAGCAGTTCTAATAAGTGTTCCAGGCCACTGATACCGAACTCCCTCTCCCACTGTGTCAAGCTTCGTCTTTCTGATATTCCAAGCCCTTAGTACGTGGAGTGAGCGACATCTCTGTGACATGACGCCAGTTCCATTACCTCTGTTTCCGTAGTCTCTTCTTGCCGTCTTTTACGGACCGCTGTGAAAATAAAAAGAGAGGCAGACCGCCGATTTACTGCAGGGCAAACACACAAGGGAAGCGCGGAAGAAATTAGTGCTGGCAGCGTTGCATTATTGACTGAAAGTGTGAGCCCACATGGATGATGTTGTAGTAGGTTGAGTCCTCCGGTGTGTTCAGCGTCTTTGGCTTCTGGGATCGGCGAGGTGTCCGTGGTTGTTTTGTATCAGCTGTGGAGGACAGGGGACAAAACACATCAGGCCAAAAATACCATGGTAATGCTGTAATTTTTGTCTTTGGGTAAGACACTAACCTGAACTGGGGACTAGTTTCCCAAAACCTTTTTAGGCAAATAGTGTGCTGTGCCTAAATATCCTTAAACCAGACAGGAGAGCGAGTGGGTCACAGCTAGAAAACCCTGTGGTCTCACAGCCCCTGCTGAGAAACCCTATTACCTCACAGCCCCTGCTGGGGAACCCTGTTGCCTCACGGCCCCTGCTGAGGAACCCTGTTGCCTCATGGCCCCTGCTGGGGAACCCTGTTATTTCACATCCCATAGCCTTATCTGTTGGGGGTCAGTGCTCAAACGTGACTGAAAAATGAGGCAAATATTTGCACTGGAGCATCTGAGCAAATCCCTGAACCTGACGCCCTCATCCAGACACCCTGTCAGGACCGCTTAGCCCAGTGATATCGCTTAACCTTTTCATTCCCAGTTTCATCCAGAGCTTTATCAGACCGTGGAATCTGTTACCACCACGCACTAAGTTCTGGTCAACTCTTCATAAAGCTTTGTGAGTGTGTGAGTGTGTCTGTTTTTGAGTGTGTTATTTATTGAGTGTATCATCACTATGTGTGTGTGTGTGTGTGTGTGTGTGTGTGTGTGTGTGTGTGTAAGGTCTTTTTAATTATTTCTATATCAAACCCTACCTTTAGGTTACTGACATCATGAAGAGAAGGTACTAATGTGTTCTTTGATCTGATGTCAGTCTGCTAGCGCAACATCACGGCTTTACTGTGTGTCCTGTCTACCCTGACGCAAGAGAGTCAATGTCCGCCAGGCATTAGGACATGAGAAGAGAAAGTTTGTCATATTTATTGGACATTCCCCTCAAAAGGTCACCAATAATTCTCTGCTGCTCGGAGGAATAAAGCCAATTTAAGGTTCTTATATTAACGCTTGCCATAATTGCCCAAGCACTTTATCATGAAACGTGATTAGCATTTAATGACCTTTTGTATAAAGAGAAATGTGATTGCTATTCAAAAGGGCACTTTGCATTTCTCAGGGAAAACAACAGTAATAAAACCTGATTATCATTGTTTATTTTTATTAATATTCAGCTAGACCTTTTCACAGGACATCTCATAACTATGATAAATTAACACCTAATTTTCTTTTTTTTTTTAATTATTTCAGTTGAGGAATTATACTGTATGCAACTTCCAGTCCATTACAATTCAATACATTACACATCATAACAGACAATCAGGAAGGTCAGACTGACATTAGAAACTTCCATGCATCCTGCTAGCAGCTTGGGAAATTTAATTCTGTACCAGCATGTGCGTTAAAGGACGGACATGGAGATTGGCTTCAGCACGGAAACTGTGCTGATCACAGAGAAACATCGGCGCAGAGTGCAACACTAGTCACTCCTGACACAATCATCGTGTCTCCTGCATGCCTAATAAAATGTCTGAGAACAAAATGTGTAATGGCACAGTGGATGAGCCCAACAAGCGCAAATGAACTTGTCTAACACACACACACACACACACACACGCTCACGCACACACATCTCCTTTATCAGTCTCGTCTTCCCAAAGCAATTCGATGTATCGTCTGAAGGAATCAAATGAACAATAGTTCAGCAGACCTACGCAGAGCAGGGAACTTTCTGACAAGTCGTCTTGTCCTGCAGCTCTCCTGCGTTTGGCATGCGACCCAGCAACCCTCCGATACCATCAGATATCAGACAAGAGAGACAGGGTGGGGTGAAAAGATGCATTTGTTACAGCAGACTGGGAAGAAATAGGGCTGCTGTTCTCTCAGCCGTGTGTCGAGATGAATTTGTGTCGACGTTTTTGTTTCTGCTAATGACTATACAAGGAATTCAGATGGAGGAAATGATAAAAAAGAAAATTGCGTGACTTGCGTGTGAGACGTGGCTGTGGTGCATGGCTTCACCTGACTGCTGCAGCCGGGGGCCCGCGCGAGCGCTCAGGGCCAGCCCGTTTACAAACACGCCGTTGCAGGTGGGGTCGATCTGGCGCGCCTGTATTATGGCATTCAGCTTCATCTGCAGTGCCAGGTAGTCCTCAGAGAGGCTGCTTATCTGGACAGAAGCACAAAGGCAAAACGTCACAGGCACTGAAAGGAAAGCGTGTTGTGTGTCAGAACAGCTGACACCAGTTAGCTTGCTGGATCCCCTGGAGTGATGCATGTTAAGACGAGTACTCAAGAGTTGCACTATTGTTACAGTTCCTCGTTTCTGGAAAAAAAAAAAATCTTGGACATTTCACTGATGCGTTTATCCAAAGCAACTTACAATCATGATTGAATACAACTTGAGAAGTTGAAAGTTAAGGGTCTTGCTCAGGGACCCAACAGTAGCAACTTACAGGTGGTGGGACTTGAACTGACAATTTTCCAATTACTAGTCAAGTACCTTAACTTCTGAGCTACCACAGACACTGGACATTACTCACTGACCAGAGATTTATTTTGCCTTTTATTTTGTATGGGTGATGTCGCTAACCAGAATGTGTTTCTGGGCTTAAGTGCCTTGGGTCTGGGTCCAACAGCGCCATGACCTGAACATGCTTCCTCTGGTACAATGTTAGTTTCTCTGGTTCCATTTTCTAGATCTGAACCTTCTGGAGGTCATCAGGTTCTAGCTGTGATGATCTGGTCCTGGATATAGAGCTCTAGGTGTCTGACAGACTGCTCTGAGCTTGACGTGTCTGGGGTCGTCACCTGTTGGGAAAACCTCTCTACTTCCTCTTCCTCTCTGCGTGTTGTGTCCTTAAGGTTCTTCCTGCCCTTGTACCCTCTGAAGTTGCTCTGGATCTTCAGAGCCGCTTGCTCTTCGTCGCGCCCCTCCTCATCCTTGGCCTGGATGTCCGTGATGTCCAGGTCTTCCTCCCTCTCCCTGTTTCCTTCTTGCTGCGCTCGGAGCTGCTTCCTCTCTCTGTGGCCTCGGAAGTTGCTCTGCAGGAAGCTGGCTGCTTGGTCCTCGTCCCCCTCCCCCACACCCTCCCCAGTAGGCCCCTCCCCCATCTCCGCCGGCTCCTCCACCACTGAGCACACCAGAGCCGACTCCGTTTCTTCCGATGGGGAACAGGTGGCCCTGTTCTCCCGGGTTGGAAGCTTTCCTTCTTCCTGGAGCCTCTTGCGTTCTTTGTGCCCTCGGAAGTTGCTCTGGAGGACAGTGGCGGCTTTCGACTCTTGCTCCGAGTCTCCTTCCTCCACTGCTTTTCCTTCCAGCTCTTCCTCAGCCTGGACGCCAAGTTCCTCGGAATTTTCTCCGGGGCCTGTCGAAGGACTGCCAAGCTTGTCTATAGCCAGCTTCTTGTTCCATTCCTGGTGCCCGTCCTCCCCTGCCCTTGGCGACGTCTCCTCCCTTACGTCTCCCCGTTCCGCTCCTTTCTCCTTTTGTGCGGCTTCCCTGAAAGGAAACAGTGCAGGTGTGTTAGTGGGCCACTGATATTTTAATAATAGTTTATTCCACTGAGATGCATGTCGTAAGTGAAGCTGCACACTTCTTCTCTTTGAAAGTCTTCTCTCTTTGTCCACTGTATGGTGCCTGGATCCGGACCACTGCTGTCTTCTTCTCGTCCAGTAACTCCTGGTACCGTTTCCTTGCCAGATAGCCTCGGCACCCTGCATGCAGGGGAGAAGAACTTTTGTGAGGACGCACTTTTGATGCCAGGTGTGGTTACAGAGTTTTGTTGGGTGGAAATACCGTTCTTACCAGCTTGAAACTGGATCAAGGTGATTTCCGTCTTGGCTTTGCTTTTATCATCGGCAACCTGTCTTCTCACTTTGTGTCCTCTGTATGCTGGAAGACGAAGACAGAAGATGCTAAGTGCTATTTATGCCTGCTATGTCCTACAACAGGAGTTGTAGGGAGGAGAATGGAGAAAAGAATAAAAAACTCTCACAGGAGAGGTGTGTTAGTGGGACACCTTCACGTCACAAACGATTTTATTGCTTCTTTGAATGGGAACGATGGTTGAAGAACATCTACTATCCTGAACTGTTTATACTGATCCAAAAGTTAAAATGTTACATAACTATAAATGTGTCTCATGTTGGTCCGAGAAAACAAACAAACAATCAATCAGATCCTCCAGGTTTGAGTATTGAGCACAATCAGCATAAGTCATCAAGAAAAACTCAAAATTCAAAATAAGCACAAATAGCTTTAAAATTTCTAACTCTGATCTGTAAAGCTAAATTACATTCACGATTACGTTCACTAAATGCAGTACGTCAAGTGCATTCCCTGGACTGGGAGGCAGTCGGCCACACAGAGCCCTCACCCGACTGCAGTACCACAGCGCTTTGCTCTCTTTTCTCCAGAACCTTCTGGAAGCGTCGGAAGGCCAGCCAGCCCCGCACGCACGCCTGCACCTGAATGGTCCAGACCAGGGTCTGTCTGATCATCAGGTTCAGTTGCTCCATGTGGTAGTACTTCAGAAAGACCTGAAACACAGCAACAGCGATAGACAGCAAACACAGATGTGGCTCGATTCTCTGGCACTTAGGTTTGCTTAAATCTATCTATTGAACTGCACATGTGCTGGTGCTATTTCATTCTGAGCAGCTTCTAGTGGTTTTTAACGTATTTTCGCCAGACGAGATTGGCAGACAGATGTCACCAACATCTGGATGTTGTCTGTAGTAGATGAAAGCGCAGAGGTTTAAGCAACTCTGCATTTGGAACCGGACACGATTTTAAAAGTGTCTCTGATCTACAGCATGTACGGATGGGCCTGTGAACCTTGGTTTTCCCTAGAACCCAGTTTTCCAGCTTTGCCTTCTCCAGAACAGCCATGCATGTCTCAGGGCTCACAGCCGGCTCCTTGTTTGCTGGAAATGCCAGGATGTAGTACCTGTAGACACAGGGGTTCTTATTGGCAACGGGAACTGCACTTCGGAATATCCGGAATATCCTTCTCTGAGGTAGTGTGTGTTCACAAAAGCTCATTGAAGGATATTCCATGTCACTTTTCCCCCCACACAAATCCGGAGTGACCCCTACTCTGTACTGTTTAGTACATTCTCTGTCCTAACATGAGAACACTAATCAGATGCTTATCAACACCTTTTGGAATTGAGCCAGGTGGGACAGAGAAGGGTATGCAATGAACAGCGCAGTAGTAAACACAGTCGTAATTAACTGTGTTAATTAATAGCCTCTGGTGCCTGTGATCCAGACGTCCAGATTACGGAGACGGAGCACGTGTTTGCCTTGCGGTGTCTGTGTCGCTCACCTCTTGATGAAGTTTCCAAAGAGGATCCGGTGAGAGTAGCCCTGCTGGCGGATCTTGGCAGTCTCCAGAACGCCCGTATAGCAGAGTTGGATCAGAACCTTCTCCTTGTCGAACTTATGGGCCTGGCGATCATTGTTGGGTTTGATACAGCGCACAAAGTGGGGCTGTCCTGCTGCCATCTTAGAGAGCAGGTCCATCAACGAGTACTGCTCCAATCAAAGATGGCATGGGTCGAAAGTTACTGCTAAGATGGCACAAATGTATTCTGTGATATATTTATAAAAGACTAGTCTGGAACAAGTATCGTAACTAGGCTTCTGTAAATTAAAGCTGAAACCCACTGATTCAAGATAAATTCAATTTTTAAAAAATTAATCAAGATTCATTATTTGGAAAAGGTGACAAAAAATGTATTTAGTTAATGTCAATTACAAGATGAATTTCATGTCATCTTAGTTCACTGAACTGTCAAACTGGCCTAAAGCTGCTTTAATTCAAATAAATACTGAAATAATTAGAATAAAGGGTAGTTTAGTAAAGAATTCTCACTCTGAAGTAGGAGGCTACGGTCTGAGTCCTCATGTTAGTGGTCTCTCTCGGGTGTCGTACGCTCCCAATTCCACTGTCCCCCTGCCAAGACAAGACATTTTCAGCTCACTGAAAACCTACCGCTGGTGAAAATGTGTAGATTCAAGGGCAAGGTGAGAGAATGCACGTGTCCTTACGACAGCAAGGCAGAATAAAAAGCAGGACAGGACATTGATACGAGTGCATGTTTCTGGATGTGGTGCGTCTAGTGCCCCTTTGGGGAGAGAAGCTGTACGGAGAAACAGAAGCCAACTCTGGATGTGTGACTCAATGTGACTTTCTAATGCTTGAGAAGAGACACACGAACAAGCAGCGTAAACACACAAACACTGTGTCCGATCAAGAGTCTGAGCAGATTTAGAAAAGAAAAAACAAAATGTGAAAAACATAGTATGGGTCGAAATATGTGTTGGAAAACCATGCCCCTTGCTGTCACTGAAATTAACACCATGGATTCTCTGACTTTTTTTTAAAAATTGAAATTAGTTTTTGTCCTCTTTCAACTTTAGGTTGTAGGTCTTTTCTTGTGTCGTTTCACAGAGATTTCTGTATTCTAGTAAAAACTACACCACACATAACATAGCACCCACTAACCTCTGGGTATTCACGATGCTACATCACTCCCACAAACTACATCACTCACACAGCAAGCTTGGAGTGGAAACACTGGAGCAGCTGCCCTTATCTACACTACAGAAACAGTGGGGAGGATCTCTGATGTAAGCTTTCTAAAGAGAATGACTCACTATGCAAATGCATAACAATCTATTCACAAAGACTGTTCATTTCAATATGTGTGAAGTCTCAATTAGTTCCAGACACAGAACTTCAGACAGCAAAGATTTAAATGTACAATCAATATTTTCTCTTAGATTCAGAAGGTCCTTTACTGCCAAATGCTTAGAGGATACAAACCATTTTTTGAACTGTAAGCATTACAAAACAGTAACTGTGAGGTGGTAGCCATGTGCGCCAGCACAGTAAACTAGATGCACACTTCAAATGCGGAAAAATTAATTTCCAACCTCAATTCAGTCTTCTTTGCAAATGCCAGATGTACACTGGGAAATTGCATTTTTTTTCCGTAGGCCTTCATACCACTGGCAGCACACGGGATAGGAATGGGTACAAGGGCACGCTTGTGTACACACACACACACACACACACACACACACACACACACACACAGGCAGGCAGAACAGGCCACCTGCACTTCGCCTGGAGCCCCAAGGGGTGCAGCGGAAAGACACGTGTCACGTCCTCTAAGAAACCTGGTCGTTCCCACTGTACTCACCAAGACGATCAAAAAGGAGGCGGGGTTTGGGGGTGGTGGAGAGGGGGCTTGAAATATCAATCAGACAGGAAGAGGGGAAGACAGAAGAGGGGAAGAACTGAAAGTGAAAAGGAGAGAAAGGTTTGAGAGAGGTGAGGTGTTTATTTAGTGGCCTGTGTGGTGAGCAGCACCTTGGAGACCTTCATGCTGTGCTGAGATGTACGTGTTCCCAGATGGCCTGGCCCGGGTAACTTGCCCTTGGTGTGAGCCAGATTACCTGGACAGGAACAGTGGAGTTAGGAGCAGAGAGCCAGTGAAGCAGGCGTATAGTGCTGAGCTGACAGAAAGTCCCCGATACGAGATATATGCTGTTCTCCGAGATGAATGCATCTAATGAGTCCATGCAGGTCTACCGGCCGTTTCAAGGACGCCCGTGTCAAAGGCACCGAGGTGAAAGGCCTTTAGATAAGACTATCCCGACGCCACCAGTCAGCAGGACACAATACAGCTATAATCACTGAGAGAAATCACTACAGATACCTGTGGTTCAATAGCAAATCTCAATAAGCAGGGCAGATGGAGAGAGAGTGGGAGAGAGGGAGAGAGAGAGAGGAGGAGAGAGAGAAGGAGAGAGAGAGGGAGATAACAGGAGAGAATGAAACACAGCACCAGAAAGAATGAGAGAGCTAAAAGTGGGATTGATTCTCAGACCAGCATTTCCTGCACACCTGAAAGCGCTTAGCTACCAGTAGCCTACAGCATGCCTGCAGAGCCCATAAAGACACAGCGTAACCCCAGACAGGGCTTCATTCACAATCGCTCATGCTCCCTGGTGGATTTGATTGGCTTGGCCTCCTGTCCGGCCTGGGCGAGGTACTCACTGGGCAGGGGCCAGCTTTTCACCATGAACGGTTGGCCAGTGACAAGCAGCTGGTGTACTAGAAGGAGGGGGAGGGACCCATTTGTTTCTGGCTCATCTTCACACAGCAAACGCCAACAGAATACACACCCGTAATACGGAATACACACCCATAATACGGAATACACACCCGTAATACGGAATACACACCCGTAATACAGTATACACACCCATAATACAGAATACACACCCATAATACGGAATACACACCCATAATACGGTATACACACCCATAATACGGAATACACACCCATAATACAGAATACACACCCATAATACGGAATACACACCCATAATACGGAATACACACCCATAATACAGAATACACACCCATAATACGGAATACACACCCGTAATACGGAATACACACCCATAATACGGAATACACACCCATAATACAGTATACACACCCATAATACGGAATACACACCCATAATACAGAATACACACCCATAATACGGAATACACTCCCGGAATACGGAATACACACCCATAATACGGAATACACACCCGTAATACGGAATACACACCCATAATACGGAATACACACCCATAATACAGTATACACACCCATAATACGGAATACACACCCATAATACAGTATACACAGCCATAATACGGAATACACTCCCGGAATACGGAATACACAGCCGTAGTACAGCTAAGGCACAGTGTCCGTTCAGGTGAGAGAAGAGGTGCAGCGACCAAACAAAGTACAGCATGGCGTGTAGCTTCTTAAAACTAACAGCGTTTATTGACAGAGTCATTCTGTAAGGTGAAACTAATTAACTCTATAGATGAAGTCATTCTATGGATAATGGATTTCATTGACGGAAAGCTTTGTGTACAGGAATTGATCTAAATACAATAAAATCACAATGAGCAATCATATGGATTGAATTGTGTGAACAGCAAAATTAGCTGAAACCATGCAATATGTAATGGCCTGAATTCCAGGAGCAGTGAAGAGCTGTCAGGATCATTACACACGTACCCGTTTTGGTGAGTGGGTGGGTCACAAGTCTACGGACAAGGTCATTCTCCGAGGACCTCAGGAGCAGGACGATGTCGGCAGCCAGAGTGTCCCGGTTCTTGGCCAGGAAGCCGGTGGCATTATAGATTACCTGACAAACACGGTACAGATTCATTCAGGACAGCTAGCAAGATTCATGTTACATACATATGCATGTGCTTACACATAACTGATCTCTCTCGCTCTCTCTCACATGCACGCACAAACACGCACAAAGACACATGCATGCACACGCACACACCACACACACACACACACACACACACACACACACACACACACACACACACACACGCACAAACACACATGCATGCACACACACACAAACACACATGCATGCACACACACACCACACACACACCACACTCACACACACACCACACACACCACACACACACACACACACACTCACACACACACCACACACGCACACACACCACACACACACACGCACAAACACATATGCATGTACACACACACACACCACACACACACACACACACTCACACACACACACGCACAAACACACACACACCACACACACACACGCACAAACACACATGCATGCACACACACACACACACACACACACACACACACACACACACACACACACACACACACACACACACACACACACACCACACACGCACACACACACACACACACACACGCACAAACACATATGCACGTACACACACACACACCACACACACACCACACACGCACGCACACACACGTGCGTGTACTACAGCCCTTTTAGTTTGATTTAACGGAATCCAGCTGGTACCTTTCCAGCATAGTGAGTGATTCCAAACACAAGATCAACCCTCTTTGGTCTCCAGAAACTTTTAGACTTCAGATTGTCCTCAAATTTTTCTGAATTAAAAACCAAACAAACAGATGTTTTCATTGAAATGCAGTTCATAAATCTTTAGTTCATTAATACACACATGTTCATTCACTGATGCACAGATCTATGCATTCATACGTCTGTTCACACAGTTGGGCCAGAGCATTCAGTGGTTGATGCGGCCTGGCCATTAATGTTAGAGGAAACGTTCCCTTTATGTGTTACTTTACATATGTATGAATTCGTATGTCACATGTGTGTCAGACATGGGGATTCTTGGACATGTGACACCCGCACAGTGCTCTGTAGCTGACAGTGCAATACAACACGATAACTGATGCGACTGTGTGTGTGTGTCTGTCTTATGCAGAGGGACAGGCAGGTCAGTGGTTGCCATTCCTTGTAGAATCCCCCTGTATTGTACTGCACTGTATTTTCTCTGCTTTTTACTGCCATTCAGCTCATGGGTCGGCGTCAGGTGGGTTACAACGAGCCAGGTTAACCATTCACCTGCTTGATTTCACGCAATCTTCCAACAGCAGTGTTTGTTAGCCAATCTGTTCCAAGAGTCCTCAGGGACTCTCGGATAAAAATTGGGTTGTGCGAATACACATTTTAGTGTCCATAACATGTTCTGCTTTCCACCCTTCAGCACTCAGGCTTCTGCTCCCATCTTGGCAGGCCTCGCAGACGCCTCGTCATGGAGGCGGAATCTCAGCAAGCTGAGCTGCTGTATCGCTGGAGATAGACCTTGGGATCTGACCCCAGCTAGCGGGACACGTGACTAATTCTCTAATTCTAGTTCATTCTGGACAAGCGACTGTTATTCTACACGCACGTTGCTAACTGGACTCACTCACGCTGACCCCTCCTATACAGCTTCGTGAGAATTCAGCCATTTCCCTACATGGTAATGCGGTCATGTGTCCATTCAGACTCTTACCATCTAGTGAACTACTGCTCCTCTCTCCTGGCGGACCCCCCACCCCCCACCGCGGTTCCCACGGACCCCTGCAGCTCATTCAGCATGTAGCCGAACACCTTGTTTTTAATCTCTCCCACACCACCTCCCTGCTGTGTTCCCATCAGGACCAAAACACTGACACTCACCTGCAAAGACAACTGGATCAGCTCCCACATACCTAAAGGCACAAATCAAGACTCTTCTCTGTCCTGGCATCCGGGGGGAAGACTGACCTCTCACCTCATGACCGAACACTTAAATATGCAATAACAAAACAAAAAAAACTCACACAACCTGCCCTTTTTCTGACTTCTTCATTGCTTTACCCTGAGGGTATGTTTTGACACAACCCTATTTATACCAGCAAAAGGATATGTTATTGTTTGAGACTACAAAGCACTTATGTAAGTCACTCTGGACAAGGACTTCTGCCAAATGATGTAAATATGAAACGTAAATGTATCAATAGTTTTATGAAGTTTGATTTTCCCCATTGGGCCCAGTTCCCCTAAGAACACTAAAGTTGAAGCACTTCTGTGGTACAAAGAGCATTCCTGACCAGTGACCATCTGCAAACATCTGCAAGGTCATCCTACTACAGAGAGAAATTTGAATCATCAGCATCTGACCCACACAAGCTCTTCACTATTTTTTCTTCTCTCCTTAATCCTCCCCCTCCTTCCTCATCTCTTACTCCGGAGGATTTCACCACCTTCTTTGAGGAGAAGGTTGCAGCAATCCACCAGTCCTTTTCCTCTGTTCCCACTCCTCCAACCAACATTCCCCAACATCCAACTCTTGACTTCTTTTTCTCCTCTCTCCACAGATGAAATTCTTCAACTGCTGACTTCCAGCAATCCGACTACATGTCCGCTGGATCCAATTCCTTCTGCTCTGTTCCAGACAATCGCAAGAGATCTGCTTCCTTTCAACTCTATCATCAACAACTCCTTATCTTCTGGATACATGCCTACTGCTTTCAAAACCGCCAGGGTGGTACCAATCCTCAAGAAGGCCATACTTGACAGCTCCAGCGTTACCAACTACAGACCGGTATTACTTCTCTCTTTTTCTCAAAAGCCCTTGAACGAGCAGTTCATAATCAATTGTCTCTTTTTCTCACCCAGAACCAACTGCATGATCCCAATCAGTCTGGCTACAAACCAGCACATTCTACAGAAACGGCCCTCATAGCAGTGTTTGAGAAACTTCATGCCGCTAAAGCTGCCAAACAGTCATCTGTTTTGATTCTTCTAGACCTTTCAGCAGCCTTTGACACAGTGAACCACAACATTCTTCTCTCTGTTCTTTCCAGGTTTGGTGTGACTGGCTCTGCTTGGAGATGGTTTCAGTCCTATCTGGATGGACAGTCCTATCAGGTGACATGGAGAGGATCCACATACAAACCATGTAGACTCTCCACTGGTGTTCCACAAGGCTCAGTATTAGGCTCCGTTCTCTTCTCTTTGTATACTCATTCTGTTGGTGATGTAATAGCTTCTCATGGTTTCTCCTACCACTGCTATGCTGATGACACTCAATTATTTCTTTATTTTCCACCATCTGACACGCAGGTCTCCAGACGTATCTCGGCATGCTTGACTGACATGGCGTCATGGATGACAGCCCACCACTTGAAGCTCAACCCCAGTAAAACTGAGCTTCTGGTCATCCCAGGTACTCCCAACCCTTACCATGACCTCACTGTTTCCTTTGAGAACTCCCTTGTATCACCATCCGAAGCGGCCCATAACCTGGGCGTAACTTTGGACAACCAGTTGTCATTCTCAACCCATGTTTCTAATCTAACCCAGTCTTGCAGATTCCTCCTTTGTAACATACGAAGGATTCGACCCTTTCTCTCACAGGAAGCTACCCAGGTGCCTCTGCAGTCTCTTGTGAGCTCAAAGCTAGACTACTGCAACTCGCTACTTGCTGGTCTTCCTCTAAGAGCCATCAAACCTTTACAACTTGTCCAGAATGCAGCAGCATGACTGGTCTTCAATCTTCCGAAGTTCACACGTTACTTCCTGCATTGGCTTCCAGTAGCTGCACGTACCAGATTTAAAACCTTGATGCTTGCCTACAAAGCCATCAAACCTCTACAACCTGTCCAGAATGCAGCAGCATGACTGGTCTTTAATCTTCCGAAGTTCACACGTTACTCCGCTGCTGCGCTCCCTTCATTGGCTCCCTGTAGCTGCACGCATCAGATTTAAAACCTTGATGCTTGCCTACAAAGCCAAAAATGGACCAGCCCCTTCATACATGAGGTCAAAGGTCAAAGCCGGTTCTGTACCTCGAGTACTTCAAACCTCAAGTACGGCTCGGCTTGAAATACCTTGCTTCAGGTCTCATGGATGACAAGCATCTAGATTATTTTCTGTCCTGGCTCCAAGATGGTGGAATGAACTCCCACTTGCTGTCTGGACAGCAGAGTCCCTTGCAGGTTTCAAACGTAGACTGAAGATCCATTTATTTGCAGAATATTTAAAGGACAACTGACACTGCTCCCATATTGATTGACTAAATTAGTACTTAATGTAGGGTATTGTTTATGTTGTTTAACAAACTCTAGCACTTATTGTTTATAGCACTTATCATTGTTTAAGATAGACCTTATGTATTTTGCACTTCTAGGTATCAGCATTCATCCCTGTATTCTACAGTATTCTCATTGGTGTGCTTGATTCTAACCTACTGTACTGTACTAGGATATATTCTATGAGTAAATGACAAAGCACTTTTGTAAGTCGCTCTGGATAAGAGTGTCTACTAAATGCCGTAAATGTAAATGTAAATGTGGCCAGTGTCAATGTTTACTAATAACTTTGACAAACATGGTGTCAGTGTTTACTAATAACCTTGACAAATACAGTGTCAGTGTTTACTAATAACCTTGACAAATACAGTGTCAGTGTTTACTAATAACCTTGACAAATACAGTGTCAGTGTTTCCTAATAATCTGGAAAAGTACAGTGTCTGTGTTTACTAATAACCTTGACAAACATAGTGTCAGTGTTTACTAATAGCTGTGACAAATACAATGTCAGTGTTTACTAATAACCTTGAGAAATACTATGCAAGTGTTTACTATGACATTGTATTTGTCAAGGTTATTAGTAAACACTGACATTGTATTTGTCAAGGTTATTAGTAAACACTGACACTGCATTTTAAAGGTTATTAGTAAACACTGACACTGTGCTTGTCAAGGTTATTAGTAAACACTGACATTGTATTTGTCAAGGTTATTAGTAAACACTGACATTGTATTTGTCAAGGTTATGTGTTTACTAATAACCTTGACAAATACAATGTCAGTGTTTACTAATAACCTTGACAAGCACAGTGTCAGTGTTTACTAATAACCTTTAAAATGCAGTGCCAGTGTTTACTAATAACCTTGACAAATACAATGTCAGTGTTTACTAATAACCTTGACAAACACAATGTCAGTGTTTACTAATAACCTTGACAAGCACAGTGTCAGTGTTTACTAATAACCTTGAAAATGCAGTGTCAGTGTTTACTAATAACCTTGACAAATACAATGTCAGTGTTTCCTAATAACCCTGAGAAATACTTTGCAAGTGTTTACTAATAACCTTGACAAATACAATGTCAGTATTTACTAATAACCTTGACAAATACAGTGTCAGTGTTTACTAATAACTTTGGTATACATGGTGTCAGCGTTTACTAATAACCATGACAAATACATTGTTGTTTACTAATAACTTTTACAAATATAATGTCAGTGTTTACTAATAACCTTGACAAATACTATACAAGTGTTTCCTAATAACCTTGACAAATACTATGCAAGTGTTTACTAATAACCTTGACAAATACTATGCAAGTGTTTACTAGTAACATTGACAAATACAGTGTCAGTGTTTCCTAATAATCTGGAAAAGTACAGTGTCAGTGTTTACTAATAACTTTGGTATACATGGTGTCAGCGTTTACTAATAACCATGACAAATACATTGTTGTTTACTAATAACTTTTACAAATATAATGTCAGTGTTTACTAATAACCTTGACAAATACTATGCAAGTGTTTCCTAATAACCTTGACAAATACTATGCAAGTGTTTACTAATAACCTTGACAAACACAGTATCAGTGTTTACTAGTAACATTGACAAATACAGTGTCAGTGTTTCCTAATAATCTGGAAAAGTACAGTGTCTGTGTTCACTAATAACCTTGACAAACACAGTGTCAGTGTTTACTAATAACCATGACAAATACATTGTCATTATTTACTAATAACCTTGTCAAACACAGTGTCAGTGTTTACTAAGAACCATGACAAATACATTGTCATTGTTTACTAATAACCTTGAAAATACAGTGTCTGTGTTTACTAATAATCTGGAGAAGTACTGTCTGTGTTTACTAATAACCTTGACAAACACAGTGTCAGTGTTTACTAATAACCATGACAAATACATTGTCATTGTTTACTAATAACCTTGACAAATACAATGTCAGTATTTACCAATAACCTTGACAATGTCAGTATTTACCAATAACCTTGACAAATACAGTGTCAGTGTTTCCTAATAATCTGGAAAAGTACAGTGTCTGTGTTTACTAATAACCTTGACAAACACAGTGTCAGTGTTTACTAATAATCTTGACAAATACAATGTCAGTGTTTCTTAATAACTTTGAAAAGTACAGTGTCAGTGTTTACTAATAACTTTGGTATATATGGTGTCAGTGTTTACTAATAACCATAACAAATACATTGTCATTGTTTACTAATAACCTTCACAAATACAATGTCAGTGTTTACTAGTAACCTTGACACAGTGTCATTGTTTACTAATAACCTTGACAAATACTATGCAAGTGTTTACTAATAACCTTGACAAACACAGTGTCAATGTTTACTAATAATCTTGACAAACACATTGTCAGTGTTTCCTAATAACCTTGACAAATACAGTGTTTACTAATAATCTTGACAAATACAGTGTCAGTGTTTACTAATAATCTGGAGAAGTACTGTCTGTGTTTACTAATAACCTTGACAAACACAATGTCAATGTTTACTAATAACCTTGACAAGCACAGTGTCAGTGTTTACTAATAACTTTGACAAGCACAGTGTCAGTGATTACTAATAACCTTGACAAACACAGCATCAAGTACACTGCAATGCAGAGATTCAGGACTGCTAGTGACATACACCAGTGTAGATGTGTGGGTGTATTTGTGTATGTATGTTTGTGTGTGTGTGTGTGTGTGTGTATGTATGTGTGTGTGTGTGTGTGTGTGTGTGTGTGTGTGTGTGTGTGTGTGTGTGTGTGTGTGTGTGTGTGTGTGTAACTTGCCAACAAGGGTCTGGTCAGTGGCCTGGGGGAATCTGCTCTCCTCGTCCAGCAGTGCCAGCATACCCACGGGCTTCTGTAGGAAGAGGTCCAGAAGTGGACGGTTGTCCTCATACTCGATGAGACGGGCATCTATGTTCTCATTCAGGTACTCATCCTACACAGTGGGGGGACGGGGATGGGGTGTGTGTCAGTACATCACGGGAAGGGTCAATGAGTTGGAAGGGAGGAGTCAGAGTGTAAGGGGGAAGGGTCTGTGAGTTGGAGGGGAGGAGTCAGTGTGTTAAGGGAAGGGTCTCTGAGTTGGAGGGGAGGAGTCAGTGTGTTGAGGGAAGGGTCTCTGAGTTGGAGGGGAGGAGTCAGTGTGTTGAAGGAAGGGTCTCTGAGTTGGAGGGGAGGAGTCAGAGTGTAAGGGGAAAGGGTCTGTGAGTTGGAGGGGAGGAGTCAGTGTGTTGAGGGAAGGGTCTGTGAGTTGAAGGGGAGGAGTCAGTGTGTTGAGGGAAGGGTCTGTGAGTTGGAGGGGAGGAGTCAGTATGTTGAGGGAAGGGTCTGTGAGTTGGAGGGAAGGAGTCAGACAGAATGTCTGGAAGCGTCTGTTATGTAAGTTGGAGTCAGTAATTTTCATTATCATCAGATAATGAAACTGTGTAAGCAATTAGTATAGGTCATTAAAAATGAGATTTAAATTATACATCTTTCTTATGATGAATGTGGAATCTAGTGTTTGTGTGTTTGGTTGGTTTCACTATGACTCAGTCCTTTACTGCAGCTAAACTCTGAACACTGGCATGCAAAAGCCACAAGCCCAGGAGCAGATGTGTGCCACATCTAATCTCCAGGTAACCATGTCCCAAACATTTACAATTACAGCATTTAGCTGATGCTTTTATCCACAGTGACTTACAATTAACTTGAGCAAATGAAGGTTAAGGGTCTTGCTTAGAGGCTGAAAAGTGGCAGTGGTGGGACTTGAACCAGCAACCTTCTGAGTACAAGTCAAATACCTTAACCATTGAGCACCCCCGATGACAAGACATACACCTTGAAGCATATATACACATACTTTCACACACGTCTAAGCAATCTAATTTCTGGAGAAGAACATTTAGCCTGGGGTAAAGTCACTCAGCACACAAGGACTTTATTTATTTATTTTTGCACAGTAGAACAATTGCTAAAATAAGTATCTTGGGAGAAGGGGATGCCAAAACAGATGCATTTGAGAACAGCATAGGTTCTGCAGGGCAGGGTAAAGTCATGAGCTGTGTGTTCACCATGGAGCCAGCAAAACCCACGGAAGCTGGTATGTTTTCAGCAATGCTACTGGTACACATTTACACATGAGCCAAGGGTCGCTGTCCAGTAAACAGTCACGTGGACGGTGCTCAGAGAAGTGTAGCTTGTGTTCCTCCTTCTCCTAAATTCTTTTATTTAGCCTAATCTACCCGGGTCCCATGAGAGTTCAAACTTCTCCCGCTACAAGGTCTCTGGCTCACCCTCCACTCCTGAGTAGAAATAATTGTGCATTCTCCCTTTCACTCCCCTCCCCCGACATGCCGGGATAACGGATGATCCATAATCATCATTTAGATGGAAATAATTTAGCTCAGCGGAGGTGGGGGGCTTGTATAAACGCTCCCACAAGCCATAGAGAAAAACTCGTGCATTACTCAGACTGAGAGGAGACAGCTCTATACAGAGCAGTGGTATGAGGGGACTACCTGTTCCCAGGCGAACATATGCTGGATGAAGTAGAACTGAATCTGCTCGTTGGCAATGTTAATACAGAGCTGCTCAAAAGAATTCCGCTTGAAGTTCTCGAAGCCGAAGATGTCCAGGATGCCAACGTTCAGGTCCTTGTTTTCCCCCCTACAGCGGACGGAGAGCGTGGCAGGCGTGATTTGGGAAGGATAAAAGACCTGGTGGAAGGTTAATAGGATGGTTTATGAAAAATCATTATCGCACTCGGCAGGAACGCACTGGCGCCATTAATCAGCCTTTATGTGGCCCTGTTAAGAACTTTAGAGGAGAAGAGGAATGTTCTGCACGATCATGTGATGGCTTCTTTAAAAAGAGGCTACTCACCTTCACCCCCCCTTTTCCCATCATTCACCCCAACAAAACTAATAATCATAATTTATAGTTTTATGACACCTTCTCATCTTTTCTTTCACCTCACATCTTTCTTATTGTGCTTTGTCTCACGCTTTCTCCAGCTCTCTGTCTGGCTCTCTCTTTGTGTCACGCTTTGTCCAGCTCTCTGTCTGGCTCTCTCTTTGTCTCACGCTTTCTCCAGCTCTCTGTCTGGCTCTCTCTTTGTCTCACGTTTTCTCCAGCTCTCTGTCTGGCTCTCCCTTAGTCTCACACTTTCTCCAGCTCTCTGTCTGGCTCTCTCTTTGTGTCACGCTTTGTCCAGCTCTCTGTCTGGCTCTCTCTTTGTCTCACGCTTTCTCCAGCTCTTTGTCTGGCTCCCTCTTTGTCTCACGCTTTCTCCAGCTCTTTGTCTGGCTCCCTCTTTGTCTCACGCTTTCTCCAGCTCTCTGTCTGGCTTTCTCTTTGTCTCACGCTTTCTCCAGCTCTCTGTCTGGCTCTCTCTTTGTCTCACGCTTTCTCCAGCTCTCTGTCTGGCTTTCTCTTTGTCTCACGCTTTCTCCAGCTCTCTGTCTGGCTCCCTCTTTGTCTCATGTTTTCTCCAGCTCTCTGTCTGGCTCTCCCTTAGTCTCACACTTTCTCCAGCTCTCTGTCTGGCTCTCTCTTTGTGTCACGCTTTGTCCAGCTCTCTGTCTGGCTTTCTCTTTGTCTCACGCTTTCTCCAGCTCTCTGTCTGGCTCTCTCTTTGTCTCACGCTTTCTCCAGCTCTCTATCTGGCTCTCTCTTTGTCTCACGCTTTCTCCAGCTCTCTGTCTGGCTCTCTCTTTGTCTCACGCTTTCTCCAGCTCTCTGTCTGGCTTTCTCTTTGTCTCACGCTTTCTCCAGCTCTCTGTCTGGCTCTCTCTTTGTCTCACGCTTTCTCCAGCTCTCTGTCTGGCTCTCTCTTTGTCTCACGCTTTCTCCAGCTCTCTATCTGGCTCTCTCTTTGTCTCACGCTTTCTCCAGCTCTGCCTGTCTTTCTTCTTCTTTCCCTCATTGGCTCTCACCCAGGGTGGCTGTCTGGTCTCAACAGGGAGTTGATACGGTTCACTATCCAGCTGAAGAGGCGTCCATAGAGGGCCTTGCCCATGGCATCCCGCACCTCCGAGGCTTTCTCGACAGTGTTGGGACGGACGATGGTCTCGCCCCGAGTCACCACGCAGTGAGAGGTCAGCGCCTCCTGCAGCTCATCTGGATGGATACACAGCAGTGAAGCAGCTGGGAAGGAGCACACATACACACACACACACACACACACACACACACACACACACACACACACACACAAAGACAGCAGCACTACATAAGCTATTTATATTCCCTTTTATGGTAAGTTCTCCAACCAGACTTAGGTCACTCAGTACAAGTGTAGGGTGCCAGGTGTTTAATCTTCTAGCTTGCTTGCTGCAAGCTTGGTGTGGAGGCACTGCTTTATATTGTTGGCTTGAGCTCCCCAAATGGTTTTTCAGACAAGTACATGCTTCCAAGTTCTTTGCTTGGTATTTTAAAAAATTACTGGAAATTACTGGCTTACTGGAATGTTCTACTGGATTCGCTTAGTTTTAACGCAGCCCAATGTGATGTGTGCTGCGTGGCTTTGTGGCCTTTAGGAAGAACCCAGTAAAACAGTGAGAGGTTCGTGATATGTCAAACCACAGAGAGGCTCAGAATACATCGAACCAAAGAGAATGCAGTTCCACTTCCAACCATTAGCAGTTGCTGGCACACGCGAGTGTGCAGCTGTCCTGCACATGGCTTAGCACTTCTAAAGAACTGAAGAAACGCACAGAGGATGCAGAGCTGGACTAAAAAGAATGCAAAGAGGTGATGATCTAAACCCTTCATTTCCTCCATCATCATCATCATCAGTAAGATGGACGAACTTGGCACACTGATCAAGATCCAGAGAGAGTACAGGGAACTCTTAATGACTTTGTGAGGATATTCCAGACTTAAACACTTCCATTCCCAGCTTTCAGACAGGAAGTAAAGACATGGAAGTGAGACCGAACAGTAAGAGAAAAGATGGAGGAAAATCACCGTTAGTGAACAACAGATGGTGTAATATAGTGTATGTTATGGAGAAGGAACATCACAGGTGCCAGAAGTTGAACCACTGAATGCTGGAATTATATCCATATTATCTGCCATAGAAACTGATGTTTGCCATTGTGGACACTGCTTACATCCCACCGTTAGTTGATGTAGAAGTCACATGTGATGTCATCCACTTGGTTTTCATGCGATTTAAGACTTGATGCCTGAACACTTTA
This sequence comes from Electrophorus electricus, assembly GCF_041902795.1. Taxonomy (NCBI): domain Eukaryota; kingdom Metazoa; phylum Chordata; class Actinopteri; order Gymnotiformes; family Gymnotidae; genus Electrophorus; species Electrophorus electricus. The sequence continues at coordinate 1,631,571 of NC_137510.1, read as the reverse complement.
CTTTTCGGGTAAACTCTGGTGATTTAAATCACATTATCACTTTCCACCACATTTCCAAAGTTCAAACAGGTTGTTGTCTGAACAACCAGAGAACATAAATCTATATCTCCACCAATCCTCAACCACTCCACTTCTCTGATGACTGTGGTGGTCAGATGCATCATGGACAGGAAGAGAAGTATTGCAACTTCCTAACAACATTTGCTAAACGGTGTTGGAAGAACCATCTTCTTTCTCACTTTGACCAAGACCAAGGAGATGATATTCAACTTCAGGACGACTACAGCCAGACCAATAAATGTCATAGCAGAGAATGTCAAGCAGGTTGACATCTACAAAACTCTCGGTGTGCATCTCAACAACGAGCTGGACTGGAAGGTTAACACAGAGCCTGCGCTCAGGGAAGGGATGAGCCTACTCCATTTTCTGAGGAAGCTTGCATCCTTTAATGCAATTTAATGCAGAAAAAATGTTGGCGATCTACCAATCTGCGTTTAGAAATGCTGTCAGCATACAGGCCAAAGAAACAAGGAAGCTCACCAAACTGATAAAAAAAAAAGCTGTCTTTGAATACCCCATGGACAGAGCTGAAAGCAATAGTTCTGTTTTGCCGCACTAGCATGCTAACATGCTAACACCAGGTTCACTCACCGCTTTCCAGCATAGGCATGTTAGTAACGTGGCTCTTGTCAGTTTGATGCTCTGAAGCCACTGAGGTGAATTCAATGTCACCAGCATTTAAGATGGCTGCCAGAATGCTATACACACTCCCCAGTTCCTGTGGAGACAAGGTTAAAGATAAACACACGTTAGTTATGAATCCCTACCATTCAAAAACTAAACAAGAGATCATGAAAACGACAGAAGAAACTGCAAAACAAAAAGATTTTCTGCTCCTGTGTGTTTACCAATGAACTGTGAGAGGCCTCAGTAATAAATCATAGCATACATAAATGATGATGTATAAGAAATATTAATGAAATAAACCACATTAAATGTCCTTTTCATTTATACATTTTCAAATGAACCAAACATCCTGTCTGGTTAGCAACTGTGTATTTCATTTGGGATTCTTAACATTTTTGGACTGTGAATTTGAGATTCCCTGCTGGACGGCCTGTCCTGAATATTCCTGCAAATGTTCCAGATCGGTGTGCAGTACTCCTAGGACCGTTTTTTCCATTGGATGAAGCCAGTGCATGCCATTTACCATCATGTCACGGATACCGCAGAGAACCGACCTGGCATTTCAGGAGACGATACACATTCTAGTGATCAGTGTACATTTCCCTGTCTCTGCTACTTCACACGGTTGCTTGCTTAATTATATCATTTATGTCAGTTATGTTTGAGGGACATTCTACGTCTGCCAGCAAGGACAATAATGCTGCTTAAATACAACACAAATCTTGCATTAGAAGCAGCGTTTTGAATACAAAAGGCATCTGCAATGCATTATATTCAGTTTATGAGAGGACAGTCCAGAGAGACCATGGGCTCTGCACTTCAGGGATGCATACGCACCACACCTCATGCTAATGCCAATGTTAACACCCCCCAGCTCAGAGCAGAGTCCATGTTCTGACCACTGAACACAAATGCAATACTTTCACATTCATATGCAGCCAGCCCAAATAGGTGAGTAACTGCAGTGTACTGTAGTAAAGGATGTAGAGATATTCAACATTGTAGTAAGCTACACAAAGAAACAGAACGTTTCAGACAGAAGACCTTCATCAGCTGTGTGAGCAAAGTGCGTTAGGAGTAGGAGGAGCCAGTATATTTATATATTTATATAAATAAAGTGTTCCTCAGGCCGGTCCAGGGAACAGCTAAGATACTACACAGGATCCACAAACTCCCAGGCCGCTGGTAAAGGATAATATATATGGATAAATGAAGACCCCGATGTCCCACACTGCATGCAGCGGGATGCAGAAAAGACGCAGAAAACAGCAGTGGTAATGAATGTGTCAAAGGAAAGAAGATGGAAAGGTGGAAAAATACCAGAACCCGAAAGAGGAAATAGAGAGAATGTGGCTAACACAACAGCTCAAGGCGGCTCAAACGGACACCAGGAGCGACGACAGAAGAATGAAATCTTAGGAACTGAAAAAATACTGCACCACACCCTCAAACTCCCAGGCCTCTAGTAGAAAGCCCAGGTTTGAGGGAAAAAAAGATGACAACCCACTGGAAGGGTTTGTTTTATACATATGTGTATATATACACACTTACAGAGAGATAAACTTAAAATAATAATAATTATATAATATTTGACCTAAAATACTAATCAGACTAACACTGACTGACAGCTACTTGGCATAGAGCCAACTGCCTTTGGGTTGTTCTTTAAGGTGATACGATGCTGTACCTCGAGGGTGAAACCAATCACTTTAAAACACTGCTCCACTGCCTCAAACTGCTCCCTGTACGCTGTGCTGCCCACGATGTCGGCTACGGGCTTGAGGGCTTCGTCGTTCTGCAGGTACCTGGAGCGGCAAAAAAACAACAGAAACCAAACAAAGGGGACTTTGGTGTGTTAGGAGCACAGGGAAGCTATTAAAAGATCAGAGAGTATAGTGATCCGTGGGACTCTACCTTGGAGTTTTATTTTCAGACAGCTTGTAGTGGGCAAGTTTCTTTCTCTCTGCCAGGCCAGCGTAGATGTAGTAGAAAATGTGGAAATTACGCTCTCCACTGACAAAGCATGAGAACAGCACAGAAACACAGCAGTGTTACTTATGAGATCAATACTGAATCCTTTTAAAAAAAAATTATTAGTACTTCACGGCTTCAGTCCTGGAGGCCCCGTATGCTCTAAAACACACGATTCAGCTGATCAGATCATTATCAAGACTTTGGTGACCCAAATCAGATGTGTGATACAGTGGACTGCAGTGGAGCTCTGACATGTTGATGGACAAGGTCCCCTGCAAAAGACACTTCCAGTAGAATTGTCTCTCACCATTGTGCCGTCATGAGCTCATAAGTGGATTTTTACAACCACAGTTAATGTAAAACCACAGCAGAACTGTTCTTGAGATCAGTACAATCACGAAAGCAACAAGGCGTTGAATAATCAGCGCACCCCCCCCCCCCCCCCCCCCCGCATAGTCAAGGTTTCTAATTACCGTGTTCTGCCTCTGTAATTAGCATTGATATTTTAGCATTTGCTAAATGCTAAATGCGTGACTGCATTGGTGATGCTAAATGAATGGTTAGATTGATTATGCTATTCAGTTCAGTCTTTAAAACCCTGTTGTTGATTTCAAGTAGGAATCTTTAGGCTTTCCATAAAGGAGACAACTCCACAAGAAATGTACTTATACCAAAAAAAAAAAAAAGAAAAGAAAAAAGTTTTTTTCCTTGGCTAACACCTTTCTTTAGGGACAGAGATGCACTGTACATTTCCTGTAGCAAAGCCCCCTCAGACTTCGATCAAATATCAAGCTAATCTCAATCCTTTTGCCATTCAATAGAGAGAGAGAGAGAGAGAGAGAGAGAGAGAGAGAGAGAGAAGGGCAAACAAGAATAAAGGTAGAGAATGAGGGAATGGCTTCCCCTCAGTAAGCTGTTAAGACTAAAAGAAGCCAGACCCTGCTGGTCTTGTCTGCTGCTTTTTCTGAGGATTAACAGACAGCTAAACTCAGATGAATTCCACACTGCTGAAGCACCTTTTGCCTACTGGCATATGGCTTGCACACGTCCAGTGGACACTACTCACGCCGCCTGGTGCACCACGCGTGACTTCTCCAGCAGGTACTCCGAGATCTGAGCACCCACTACCGTCCCCCCACACGCGAACTTCATCTCCAGGTACTTCCCAAAGCGGCTGGAGTTATCATTGATGACCGTGCAGGCATTGCCGAAGGCCTCCACGAGGCCGTTCACAAGCAGAATCTTCTCTTGGAGAGTCCGGTTATTTGCCTGCAGGGACCAAAATGACGGATATTCTGTGAACAATGTTACACAAGCTTTATTTGCACTCTTTTAGAAGCATATCATCATAGACAGTTAATCCCAAGGCAAATATTGAGATCTTCTATCCTATAACCTCTAATTAATATT
>NC_137510.1:1615000-1617500 GCF_041902795.1 Electrophorus electricus | reverse complement strand
TGGCAACATCAGGACCAAGAAACACGAAGAGCTTGAGAAATACCAAGAGCTGAGAGAAGAGCTGGAATAATGTGGAAGGTGAAGGCACCAGTGGTTCTGGTGGTAATCAGAGCATTAGGGACTGTGACCCCCAAACTTGGAGAGTCCAGCAGATCCCAGGAACAACATCCGAGATCTCCATCCAGAAGAGTGCAGTCCTGGGAACAGCTAAGATACTATGCAGGACCCTTGAGCTCCCAGACCTCTGGTAGAGGGGTAGAGGTCCCGAGCTTGAAGGAAAAAGACCTTCAAGGAAGGAGGAAATTATATATAAATACCCCACTCAGCTTGGGGGCCAACCAGAACCTGGGAGCTTGGGAGTCCTGTTTGTGTGTGTGTGTGTGTGTGTGTGTGTGTGTGTGTGTGCGCGTGTGTGTCTATCTATCTATCTATCTATCTATCTATATATATATATATATATATATATATATATATATATATATATATATATATATATATATATAAAGAATATTCCTGGTGAGTAACTACAGTGTGATTTAGTTAGTGATGTAGAGATATTCTAGATTGTAGTGAAGTAAACATGGTTTCCAGAGAAACAGGACATTTTGGACAGAGATCCTTCATCAGTGAGGCCAATGGCATTTCTTTTGTGTAAAATGGTTTGCTTCCAAGTCTCTGAAACAACACTGGCAGTAAAAAAAAACTATTAAATTCCTGTTAAATTACAATGTGAAATGTCTCAAAATTGAGACAAACTATCAAACAAAAGCCACTGATTATGTTAACCTTTTCATCTGGTCTGTAAAGCACCAAACTTCAGCATTTGAAAAATACATAGCCATCATTCAGGTTTAATCCCTTCCCCTGCTCAGAGACACTGGGGCTTCTTCCCTTCATAAGCCATATATCTTAAAGAGAGAGAGAGAGAGAGAGAGGGAGAGAGAGAGAGAGAGAGAGAGAGAGAGAGAGAGAGGAGAGTGAGAGTGGGCAAGAGAGAAAGCGAGAGGGACTAAAAAAGAGAGAAAAGGAAGAGAGAGAGAGTGAAAAAAGAGAGAGAAAGAGAGATAGAGGGAGAGGGAGAGGGAGAGAGGGAGGGAGAGGGAGAGAGGGAGAGAGAGGGAGAGAGAGAGAGGGAGAGGGAGAGAGGGAGAGAGAGGGAGAGAGGGAGAGGGAGAGAGGGAGAGAGAGAGAGAGGGAGAGGGAGAGAGGGAGAGAGAGGGAGAGAGGGAGAGGGAGAGAGGGAGAGAGGGAGAGAGAGAGAGAGGGAGAGGGAGAGAGAGAGGGAGAGTCTTACTGAGACACATACCCCAGTTCTATGTAATCCTTATATAAACTCTGAAGGCCCTGGTGACTGTACTGTATTTCAGTTCATGCATTTACTGCATGTTTGCGTAACAAACAAATGTAGAATTTTCTGATCTCAACCCACGCCAGACTCAGTGGCCGATGTTATCGAATGACAGATGTTCAGGATGGTCGAACAGCCTTAATCCTCACCTCAGGAGCCATCCAGAATGGCGTGCCAACCGACGTGTTTCTGTGTGGTCGGGTGTTTGTCAGCTGGGCAGACACTCCTAAGAGGAGGAGAACTTGAGATCATGATGCGATCACTGCGTTTTCCAAAACCCCAAAGAATCAGAATGAGGAGGTTAGACTGGAATGAGGAGGTTAGACTGGAATGAGGAGGTTAGACTGGAATGAGGAGATTAGACTGGAATGAGGAGATTAGACTGGAATGAGGAGATGATTCTTATTTAGTCTCATTTATTTCAGTCACCACATTTAGCACTGAGTGAATAAACGTGCTAAATGAGAGGGTTAGGTTTGGAGTATGTAATTGCTGAGAATCAGAGGGAATATACAATCTATGTTGTGCATGCAATAGTGGCTTTCCAATTCCACTATGTCAGCTTTAAATATGTTGTTTTAGATAAACAGATGTTTATGATGTTGGGTAAATATAAAGGAAGCTTAGTAACTTAGAAGGAAGATTTTACACAAACTATTGAAACTATTGTTCTCTTCAGAAAAACAGCACACACTGCCAAGGAGCTACTCAGACCACATGTGCTGAATTTGCTCTTCAGGCAAATGATGAATTGTTTTGAATTACTAATGTTTACCTAATCTCATTCTCCTAAGGAAAGCAGTGATGGGACATTTGGATAGAGAGCAAACGACATACTGCAAGTAGAAGGTAAATGTACTGGAGCCCCTAAGACCAACAATACTACACCTGTCTCTAAGACCATCAATACTACACCTGTCTCTAAGACCATCAATACTACACCTGTCCCCAAGACCATCAATACTACTCCTGTCTCTAAGACCATCAATACTACATCTGTCTCTAAGACCATCAATACTACATCTGTCTCTTAGACCATCAATACTACACCTGTCTCTAAGACGAATCAATATTACTCCTGTCCCCAAGACCATCGATACTACACCTGTCCCTAAGACCATCAATACTACACCTGTCTCTAAGACCAGTAAT
>NC_137510.1:1605000-1607500 GCF_041902795.1 Electrophorus electricus | reverse complement strand
AATTTTAAAAAGCGTCCAGAGCTCATGAGTCATGCAGAAGCTTTGCCCGTCACAGAGATCCCATCTCATTAACAATCGACATGATGAAACTAAGGAACTGATGAAAGATCAAAAGTGAAAGAACCAATCCATAAATTCTCAAATACAAAAAGTTTCACTCGATTAAAAAGCCACTTTTCCATTACCCATCATACGCTATATTTGTCACTTCATTTTGGCCTGTTATTCATGTTTTAATATTCATTAACCTTCAGTAACAGCTCAGTCAAAAGTAAGCCAACCACTTCCAAACCGTTACGTTTTCTGTCGTGAGCTTCCCTTGGCATTTAGCCAAGTCAGACGTTCATTTTAAAGCACTGCCAGCATCTTCACTGCATGGTGTAATTGTTTCAAGAAATTAATGCAAACTGAAAGGTAAACAACAACAACAACAATAGGAAGGTTTAAAGTGTGTCAGTAAAATTTTATTTGCACATAAGTTTAAATATTATTACCACTAATAATACACTTCTAAGGTAAAGTGACCAAAACACACACACACATACAGAGAAATCAGGCTTCTGTGAGGAATACATGAAGAACAATTGATTTTATCTTTCAATGCAGTTAGATAGTATTATCATCACAATCCTAAAATGTAAGTTTTTTTTTAACCATCTGGGATGCACATGTGTAGAGAAAGCTGAGCTAAGAAAATGCAGAACAAATTTTATTTCTTCATCCTTTAAATCTACATTTATAAATACCATGTCAATGTAAATGTGTTCTAATCCAAAGTGGTGTAGGGAGGACCAATCACAGAGCTGCTGCAGGCTGCTTCTATCTTCTTTGTCCACAGTAAGCCCTCTTGAAATTATATAAAATTGTCCTACGTGTTGCCAAGGCAACAACACTACCCTCTTATTTGGGACTGTCTAAAATCGACCTCGAGGAAGAGGGGACACTGGGTTTGATATCTGCAGCAAGACGGGGGAAGAATGGCTAGAAAGATCTGATATCTGTTGTTGTTTTTCTCTCGAAAAGTTTCATCATCTTTCAGCCAGCGTTTCCAAACAAAAGAGCTGCAGTGAAGGGCAGAATCAAGGAACCATTCTGTTATTCATAGTATTTGAAAAAATATGACAAACACAGGCTCAAATTAATGGCAGTTGAATTAATATTTTTGCACATTTTATACATTCTGTATGTATGACTCAGAAACTCACATTTTCAGTGGAGAAATTGTCATTTGGCTAATTATGCGTGCACTCTTGCAAGAGAGCAAAAGATTCTGTCTCTGTGCTGAACTGCCATCATAATGAAAGCATTCGACTGTACAGATGCTCCGCTCTCCTGGAAAGATCCCATCAGACGAGGGCCACACTTTTCACAGACAACACAAAGACCAGATGATCGAGACATCACCCAGGTGCTTCTCACGGACACTGGCACATTAAAGCAAAGGAGCACTGAAGAGTCTGGAAGAGCAGAGGTGATACCCTAGTCGTGGAGTCACGGAGAGGTGTGTGTGTGTGTGTGTGTGTGTGAGGCGTTTCCCTGGAGACACAGGGCCGCACACTCTGCCATCGTAGCATCCAGTCTTCCTGCTTCACTGCCGTTTACAAAAGATAATTGAACTAACGGCGGGGGGCGGGTAATTGCACGTCCCACGTGGGGGCTCTGAGCCAGAAGTAGACGCGTAATCGAACGGACACACGGGAACAAATCCATGGAACAAATAATTGAACTAACAGGGAGTCCTTATTTTGAACTGTCTGTATTCATCAGCTCTCTTACACAGTTGCTCTGGAGGATTATGGACTATACAGGCAAGAGCACTAGGTGTCCAGTAACCGATGTCCATTAGGCCAGAGGTCAGAGCCTGGTGCTCATTCTAAAGCCGCTGACGTCCAACAGGGACAATCCACCCTTACTTGGCCCGCTTGTGCAATTTATGTTAATGAGTAATTCTCACAGCTTCAGAGAAGACCGTACCACTGTAACATCTCACCCATGGCTAGCTTATCAATTTCCTTTAGAACATTTTGCGCAGTCATCTCAGATGTTCAGTAGCGATAAGGCCACCTGAGTTTTTGTTTGCTCACAGCTATTAAAGAAAAAAAGGTGCTCTAGCCTCTAACTTTACTGTTTACTGTCACATGACATATTTCACATTATGTCACATGACATCCTCATATTTCACATTCTGTCACAGGACATATTCTGTGCACGAGCATGATAAAGATTACCCACCAGTAACTGATGCTTTCTTCAGTTTTTCACATTTATGCCCACTATCTTACCCCACCACGAGGACACTCGTGTTATAATGTCATACGCAAACAAGCCATCAACATAATTCTTCAGGAACCTCACATCTGAAGACTCCACGCCGCTGTAACTTCACTGCAGCTACAGCCGAGCGGGTCACTAGCTTTCACACACCTCGTTACTACTGAGAGCAGCTGTAACAATCACTGGCTCCAAGCACCAGTGGACGTCTGACAGAATTAATTGCACG